>NC_092720.1:223459295-223594295 GCF_047496885.1 Scyliorhinus torazame
GTGAGACACAGAGAGAGTGAGACACAGAGAGAGTGAGACACAGAGAGAGTGACACAGAGAGAGTGAGACACAGAGAGTGAGACACAGAGAGTGAGAGACACAGAGAGAGTGAGTCACAGAGAGAGAGACACAGAGAGTGAGAGACACAGAGAGTGAGACACAGAGAGAGAGACACAGAGAGAGACACAGAGAGAGTGAGACACAGAGAGTGAGACACAGAGCGAGAGACACAGAGAGAGTGAGAGACACACAGAGTGAGACACAGAGAGTGAGACACAGAGAGTGAGACACAGAGAGTGAGACACAGAGAGTGAGACACAGAGAGAGTGAGATACAGAGAGTGAGACACAGAGAGTGAGACACAGAGTGAGACAGAGAGGGAGAGACACAGAGAGTGAGACACAGAGAGTGAGACACAGAGAGTGAGACACAGAGAGTGAGACACAGAGTGAGACAGAGAGAGAGAGACACAGAGAGTGAGAGACACAGAGAGTGAGACACAGAGAGTGAGACACAGAGAGTGAGACACAGAGAGTGAGAGACACAGAGAGAGTGAGAGATACAGAGAGTGAGACACAGTGAGACACAGAGAGTGAGACACAGAGAGAGTGAGACACAGAGAGAGTGAGACACAGAGAGAGTGAGACAGAGAGTGAGACACAGAGAGAGTGAGACACAGAGAGAGTGAGACACAGAGAGAGTGACACAGAGAGTGAGACACAGGGAGAGTGAGACACAGAGAGAGTGACACAGAGAGTGAGACACAGAGAGAGTGAGACACAGAGAGTGAGACACAGAGAGTGAGAGACACAGAGAGAGAGAGACACAGAGAGAGTGAGACACAGAGAGTGAGACACAGAGAGAGTGACACAGAGAGTGAGACACAGAGAGAGTGAGACACAGAGTGAGACACAGAGAGTGAGAGACACAGAGAGAGTGAGACACAGAGAGAGAGACACAGAGAGTGAGACACAGAGAGAGTGAGACACAGAGAGAGTGAGACACAGAGAGTGAGACACAGAGAGTGAGACACAGAGAGAGTGAGACACAGAGAGAGTGAGACACAGAGAGAGAGACACAGAGAGTGAGACACAGAGAGTGAGACACAGAGAGTGAGAGACAGAGAGTGAGAGACAGAGAGAGTGAGACACAGAGAGTGAGAGACACAGAGAGTGAGAGACACAGAGAGTGAGACACAGAGAGTGAGACACAGAGAGAGTGAGACACAGAGAGAGTGAGACACAGAGAGTGAGACACAGAGAGAGTGAGACACAGAGAGTGAGACACAGAGAGAGTGAGACACAGAGAGTGAGACACAGAGAGTGAGACACAGAGAGAGTGAGACACAGAGAGAGTGAGACACAGAGTGAGAGACAGAGAGTGAGACACAGAGAGTGAGAGATAGTGAGAGTGAGACACAGAGAGAGAGAGAGAGACAGAGAGAGAGAGAGACAGAGAGAGTGAGACACAGAGAGTGAGACACAGAGAGTGAGACACAGAGAGAGTGAGACACAGAGAGAGTGAGACACAGAGAGAGAGACACAGAGAGTGAGACACAGAGAGTGAGACACAGAGAGTGAGAGACAGAGAGTGAGAGACAGAGAGTGAGACACAGAGAGTGAGACACAGAGAGAGTGAGACACAGAGAGTGAGAGACACAGAGAGTGAGAGACACAGAGAGTGAGACACAGAGAGTGAGACTCAGAGAGTGAGACACAGAGAGAGTGAGACACAGAGAGAGTGAGACACAGAGAGTGAGACACAGAGAGAGTGAGACACAGAGAGTGAGACACAGAGAGAGTGAGACACAGAGAGTGAGACACAGAGAGTGAGACACAGAGAGAGTGAGACACAGAGAGAGTGAGACACAGAGTGAGAGACAGAGAGTGAGACACAGAGAGTGAGAGATAGTGAGAGTGAGACACAGAGAGAGAGAGAGAGACAGAGAGAGAGAGAGACAGAGAGAGTGAGACAGAGAGAGAGAGAGTTCCGCCCTGTCCCTCCATCCTGCCTCCTGCTCAGATTCAGTTGACTTACCGATGGGAAGGGCCAGGAGGAATATGGAGAGAGCCAGAGTGGATTTCATCTTGACGGAGAGGGTCAGGAGACTGCTCGCTCTCCCAGACAGCCCTGAGCAGGAATGTCACCGGTTCGAATCCCCCCCCAGCTGCCCTCCCCTCACTAATAGACTCGGTGCAGTTGGCAATTAGCACAATCGAATTAAGGTTTGAATCTTGCTGGAGGCCAGCTCAGTACAACCCGATTCAATCCGCTCACCCCTACAGCTTCCGGATGATTCCACAGTGAGGGAGGGGGGCGGGGGGGGGGCACTGCTGCGACCCTCTGCCGCTTCACACTGCCGCTTATCTCTGGAACTGAGTGGAGGGTAAGTGGCTATTTAACTGCAGGGGCATCTCCGCTACAGCAAATTCTCCTTTTACTCCACCTCCTTATCCACACTCGCACTGACACACTCGCACTGACACACTCGCACTGACACACTCGCACTGACACACTCGCACTGACACACTCGCACTGACACACTCGCACTGACACACTCGCACTGTCACACTGACACACCCGCACTGACACACTCGCACACACCCACTGACACACGCGTACCAACACACTCACACTGACACACTCGCACACACTCTCACACACACACTGACACACTCGTACTGACACACTCACACTGACACACTCGTACCAACACACTCACACTGACACACTCGCACACACTCTCTCACACACTCACACACTGACACACTCGTACTGACACACTCACACTGACACACTCACATTGACATGCACGCACACTCTCACACACACACACTGACACACTCGTAGTGACACACTCACACTGACACACTCACACTGACACACTCGCACACACTCACACTGACACACTTCCACTGACACACACACTGACACGCTCGCACTGACACACTCACACTGACACACTCACACTGACATGCTCGCACACACACTCACACACACACACACACACACTGACACACTCGTAGTGACACACTCACACTGACACACTCACACTGACACACTCACACTGACACACTCGCACACACTCTCACACACACACACACTGACACACTCCCACTGACACACGCACTGACACACTCGCACACTCACACACACACTGACACACTCGTACTGACACACTCACACGCTCACACTGACACACTGACACACTCCCATTGACACACTCACACTGACACACGCGCACACACTCACACACACACACACACTGACACGCTCGTACTGACACACTCACAAAACTAGGAGCAGGATTGGCCATCTGGCCCCTCGAGCCTGCTCCACCATTCAATGAGATCATGGCTGATCTTTTGTGGACTCAGCTCCACTTTCCGGCCCGAACACCATAACCCTTAATCCCTTTATTCTTCAAAAAACTATCTATCTTTATCTTAAAAACGTTTAATGAAGGAGCCTCAACTGCTTCACTGGGCAAGGAATTCCATAGATTCACAACCCTTTGGGTGAAGAAGTTCCTCCTAAACTCAGTCCTAAATCTACTTCCCCTTATTTTGAGGCTATGCCCCCTAGTTCTGCTTTCACCCGCCAGTGGAAACAACCTGCCCGCATCTATCCTATCTATTCCCTTCATAATTTTATATGTTTCTATAAGATCCCCCCTCATCCTTCTAAATTCTGAGTACAGTCCCAGTCTGCTCAACCTCTCCTCGTAATCCAACCCCTTCAGCTCTGGGATTAACCTAGTGAATCTCCTCTGTACACCCTCCAGCGCCAGTACGTCCTTCCCCAGGTAAGGAGACCAAAATTGAACACAATACTCCAGGTGTGGCCTCGCTAACACCTTATACAATTGCAGCATAACCTCCCTAGTCCCAAACTCCATCCCTCTAGCAATGAAGGACAAAATTCCATTTGCCTTCTTAACCACCTGTTGCACCTGTAAACCAACTTTTTGCGACTCATGCACTAGCACACCCAGGTCTCTCTGCACAGCAGCATGTTTTAATATTTTATCATTTAAATAATAATCCCGTTTGCTGTTATTCCTACCAAAATGGATAACCTCACATTTGTCAACATTGAATTCCATCTGCCAGACCCTAGCCCATTCACTTGGCCGATCCAAATCTCTCTGCAGACTTCCAGTATCCTCTGCACTTTTTGCTTTACCACTTATCTTAGTGTTGTCTGCAAACTTGGACACATTGCCCTTGGTCCCCAACTCCAAATCATCTATGTAAATTGTGAACAGTTGTGGGCCCAACACTGATCCCTGAGGGACACCACTAGCTACTGATTGCCAACCAGAGAAACACCCATTAATCCCCACTCTTTGCTTTCTATTAATTAACCAATCCTCTATCCATGCTACTACTTTCCCCTTAATGCCATGCATCTTTATCTTATGCAGCAATCTTTTGTGTGGCACCTTGTCAAAGGCTTTCTGGAAATCCAGATATACCACATCCATTGGCTCCCCGTTATCTACCGCACTGTTAATGTCCTCAAAAAAATCCACTAAATTAGTTAGGCACGACCTGCCCTTTATGAACCCATGCTGCGTCTGCCAATGGGACAATTTCCATTCAGATGCCTCGCTACTTCCTCCTTAATGATAGATTCCAGCATCTTCCCTACTACCGAAGCTAAGCTCACTGGCCTATAATTACCCGCTTTCTGCCTACCTCCTTTTTTAAACAGTGGTGTCACGTTTGCTAATTTCCAATCCCCCGGGACCACCCCAGAGTCTAGTGAATTTTGGTAAATTATCACTAGTGCATTTGCAATTTTCCTAGCCATCTCTTTTAGCACTCTGGGATGCATTCCATCAGGCCCAGGAGACTTGTCTACCTTTAGCCCCAATAGCTTGCCCATCAGTACGGTAGCACAGTGGTTAGCACAATTGCTTCACAGCTCCAGGGTCCCAGGTTCGATTCCCGGCTGGGTCACTGTCTGTGCGGAGTCTGCACGTTCTCCCCGTGTCTGCGTGGGTTTCCTCCGGTTTCCTCCGGGTGCTCTGGTTTCCTTCCACAGTCCAAAGATGTGCAGGTTAGGTGGATTGGCCATGATTAATTGCCCTTAGTGTCCAAAATTTCCCCTAGTGTTGGGTAGGGTTACTGGGTTATGGGGATAGGGTGGAGGTGTTGACCTTGGGTAGGGTGCTCTTTCCAAGAGCTGGTGCAGACTCGATGGGCCGAATGGCCTCCTTCTGCACTGTAATTTCTGTAAAATATCACTACCTCCTTAGTGATAACAATCATCTCAAGGTCCTCACCTCTCATAGCCTCATTTCTATCAGTCACTGGCAAGTTATTTGTGTCTTCCACTGTGAAGACCGACCCAAAAAACCTGTTCAGTTCCTCAGCCATTTCCTCATCTCCCATTATTAAATCTCCCTTCTCATCCTCTAAAGGACCAATATTTACCTTAGCCACTCTTTTTTGTTTTATATGTTTGTAGAAACTTTTACTAACTGTTTTTATATTCTGAGCAAGTTTACTCTCATAATCTATGTTACTCTTCTTTATAGCTTTTTTAGTAGCTTTCTGTTGCCCCGTAAAGTTTTCCCAGTCCTCTCGTCTCCCACTGATCTTTGCCACTTTGTATGCTTTTTCCTTCAATTTGATACTCTTCCTTATTTCCTTAGATATCCACGGTCGATTTTTCCTCTTTTTACCGTCCTTCCTTTTTGTTGGTATAAACCTTTGCTGAGCACTGTGAAAAATCGCTTGGAAGGTTCTCCACTGTTCCTCAACTGTTTCACCATAAAGTCTTTGCTCCCAGTCTACCTTAGCTAGTTCTTCTCTCATTCCATTGTAATCCCCTTTGTTTAAGCACAAAACACTAGTGTTTGATTTTACCGTCTCACCCTCCATCTGTATTTTAAACTGCATCATATTGTGATCGCTCCTTCCGAGAGGATCCCTAACTATGAGACCATTAATCAATCCTGTCTCATTACACAGGACCAGATCTAGGACCGCTTGTTCCCTCGTAGGTTCCATTACATACTGTTCGAGGAAACTATCGTGGACACATTCTATAAACTCCTCCTCAAGGCTGCCTTGACCGACCTGGTTAAACCAATCGACATGTAGATTAAAATCCCCCATGATAACTGCTGTACCATTTCTACATGCATCAGTAATTTCTTTGTTTATTGCCTGCCCCGCCATCCTGTTACTATTTTGTGGCCTGTAGACTACTCCTATCAGTGACTTTTTCACCTTACTATTCCTGATTTCCACCCAAATGGATTCAACCTTATCCTCCATCGCACCAATGTCATCCCTTACTATTGCCCGGATGTCATCCTTAAATAACAGAGCTACACCACCTCCCTTACCATCCACCCTGTCCTTCCGAATAGTTTGATACCCTCAGATATTTAACTCCCAGTCGTGACCATCCTTTAACCATGTTTCAGTAATGGCCACTAAATCATAGTCATTCACGATGATTTGCGCCATCAACTCATTCACCTTATTCCGAATACTACGAGCATTCAGGTAAAGTACACTTATGTTGGCTTTTTTACCTCTGTTCTGAATCTTAACACCTCGATCAGTAACCTCTCCTAAGTTATATTTCCTCTTAACTTTTCTCCTAATTTTCCTTGTCGTCGAACCCATATCTTCACGTAGCAACCTGCCGCGTCGCTGACCATTCATGTTTTCACTTCCTGTTTTATTCCTTTTAGTATTCCTGGTCCTATTCACTGAGCTCCCCTCAGTCACTGTACCTTGTACTGTCGCCCTTTTTGATTTTTGACTCTGGCTTCTCTGCCTTACACTTTCCCCCTTACTGCCTTTTATTTCTGTCCCTGTTTTACTACCTTCCAACTTCCTGCATCGGTTCCCATCCCCCTGCCACATTAGTTTAAACCCTCCCCAACAGCTCTAGCAAACACCCCCCCTAGGACATCAGTTCCTGTCCTGCCCAGGTGTAACCCGTCCAGTTTGTACAGGTCCCACCTCCCCCAGAACCTGTCCCAATGCCCCAGGAACCTGAAACCCTCCCCCTGACACCATCCCTTCAGTCACGTATTCATCCTATGCATCCTGTCATTTCTACTCTGACCAGCATGTGGCCCCGGTACTAATCCTGAGATCACTACCTTCGCGGTCCGATTTCTTAATTTCCTTCCGAGCTCCCTGTATTCTGCTTTTAGGACCTCTTCCTATTTTTACCTATGTCGTTTGTATCGATGTGTACCACGGCCACTGGCTGTTCACCCTCCCCCTCCAGAATGTCCTGTACCCGCTCCGAGACATCCTTGACCCTAGCACCAGGGGGGCAACATACCATCCTGGAGTCTCGTTTGTGGCCACAGGAACGCCTGTCTATTCCCCTTGCAATTGAATCCCCGATAACTATTGCACTGTCACACTTATCACCCCTCCCCTCTGCAGCAGAACCAATCAAGGTGCCACGAGTTTGGCTGTTGCTGCTTTCCCCGGAGAGGCCAGTCCCCTCAACAGTATCCCAAGCGGTATATCTGTTTTGCAGGGGAATGGCCACAGGAGACTCCTGCACTCCCTGCTTCACTCTCTTGCCCTGCCTGGTGGTCACCGATTCCCTTCCTGCCTGCGGAGTCTGCGCCTGCTGTGTGACCTCTCTATACGTGCTATCCACGATGCTCTCCGACTCGCGGATGCTCCAGTGTCCCCAGCCGCCGCTCCTGCTCTGAAACCCGAGCTTCCAGCAGCTGTAACCGGAGACACTTCCTGCACACATGCTGACCCTGGGGACTGGAACTGTCCCCAGCCTGCCACCTGGAACAAGACCACGCCTTGGAGCTCTCCTGCCATCAGTAATCCCATCTCTAATCGCCCTTTGAACCGGGTGCCTCGCTTGGCTATTTCAGGGGCATTTAACATCATGCTTATCCGGACTGAATTCCATTTGTCACTCAGCAGCCCACCCTGCCTGTGTACGTCGCTGTGTGGAGGTCTGGAGTCCCAGGTAGGCCAGACCGGGTAAGGACGGCAGATTTCCTTCCCCGAAGGGGCAGTAGTGAACCAGCTGGGGTTTTATTTTTATTTATTTATTTTTTATGACTTTTTCGGAGTTGCCAAGCCGGGGCTCAGAGTGTGGGTCAGGGGCGAACCCTGAATCCAGCTCCTCGCCTGCTCCAAAAACCAATTCAAATTGAATCCAATTCATGGTCCCCACAAGAGAGACATACCAGCTCTGAGCCAGAAGGGCGAGAAGCGATCCAACTGGGGTTTTACGTCAGTCGATGGTGGCGCAGCGGTTAGCACTGCTGCCTCACAGCGCCAGGGACCCGGTGGGAGTAATCCATAGTTCCCCAAACAGTAGTTCTGCGGTGGGGCACAGCCTTGAATTTACAGTGCAGAAGGAGGCCATTCAGCCCATCGAGTCTGCACAGGCTCTTGGAAAGAGCACCCTACCCAAGCTCACACCTCCACCCTATCCCCAGAACCCAGTAACCCCACCTGACGTTTTGGACACGAAGGGACAATTTATCGCGGCCAATCCACCTAACCTGCACATCTTTGGACTGTGGGAGGAAACCGGAGCACCCGGAGTAAACCCCCACACACACACACGGGGAGAACGTGCAGACTCCGCACAGACAGTGACCCAAGCCGGGAATCGAACCCGGGACCCTAGAGCTGTGAAGCCACAGTGCTAACCACTGGGCTACCGTTCCACCCAACACTTATCTGTCCTCACTCCTCTCTCTAACCTCAGAAATTGCTCATCCCAACATGGGAACTAGGAGCGGGATTGGGCAATTCAGCTCCTCGATCCCGCTTTCGCCATTCCACACGATCCTGGCTGCTCCCATCCTGGCCTCAACTCCCCCGTCCTGCCCGTTCTCCACAACCCTTCAACCCATTCCCAATTAAAAATCTGTCCAACTCCTCCTTAAATTTACGGACTGTCCCAGCATGCACCGCACTCTGGGGTAGCGAATTCCCCAGATTCACGACCGTTTCGGAGAAGTAATTTCTCCTCATCGCGGTTTAAAATCTGTCACCCCTCACCCTCAAGCTATTGGTCTGGATTCTCCGTTTGTGCAGCTAAGTGCCGACCCCCAGCACGGAAACTGCGGCAGAATCGGCACCGGCCCCGCGCCGATTCCGGGACCGGTGAGGGGCCGGCAACGGGGACAGATAAAACTCGCGGCTCCTGCGGCAAAAACGGCCGGGGAATTGCCGGTGGCCGGCGGCTGGGCAAGTGCATGGCGACGACCTGCAGGGGTCGCGCCGTACAACATGGCGCCAGCTGTGCCCGGGCGCGAGCGGCCCAATACGTTTTATACAGTTTCAGCGTAACCTCCCTGCTCCTAAACTCGCTGCCTCGGCTAATAAAGGCAAGTATACCATCTGCCTTCTTAACCACTGTCTCCACCGGCTCTGCTACCTTAAGGGGCGCGTCTTGTTTGTCCTGCCCAAATACATCACATCACACTTATCCCCATTGAACTGCATTTGCCACTGGTCAGCCCACCTGACCAGCCCGCCTCTATCCTGCTGTAATCTGAGACTATGCACATCACTACTCACAGCAACATCAATTGTTGCCCCACCACAAACTCTGCGGTCAGCCCTCCCCACACGCAAGCCTAAACTATTGATGCAAACCACCCTCGTTGCACAATATTAAATCCAAAAGAGCTCCAATCCTGATTTTGGTTCGAGGACTTATCGCCCCCCCCCCCCCCCCCCGCCTCGCCTCCTGGGAGTGGCCGTTCTCCAGTGGATAGCGACCCGGGGGGAAATCACCCACGCTGGGATTCCGAAGCCCCCGACGTTCCCGATGGCAGCGGGATGGGTTTGGACCGAGAGAGAGAGTGGTGGGGGGTGGGGGGAGGGGAGGGGGGGGGGGGGGGCTGTGGGGCATCCCGTGCAGGGCTGGACTGGGATTAGAAATTGTTCCATGCACACCTTTCGGAGTAACTATCAGAGTAAAACCAGTAACTTAAATCGCTTCTGCCCGATGATTGCCCAGAGGAAGGGTCCCGGGTTCGATTCCCGGCTTGGGTCACTGTCTGTGCGGAGTCTGCACGTTCTCCCCGTGTCTGCGTGGGTTTCCTCCGGGCGCTCCGGTTTCCTCCCACAGTCCAAAGATGTGCTGTTGGGTGAATTGGACATTCTGAATTCTCCCTCTGTGTACCCGAACAGGCGCCGGAATGTGGTGACTAGGGGCTTTTCACAGTAACTTCATTGCGCTGTTAAAGTAAGCCTACTTGTGACAATAAAGATCATTATTATTATTATACAGGGAGATGACTGAGAGAGACTGAACTGCCTTCATTATTCTAACCTTTGGCACAGATTCAGAGTGGTTTTTATTTAGAGCTCACTCCCTCAACTCGGTTAATGTGTAATCAGTTAGATCGACAAAGTCTCTCGCAGCTTATTGGAATTTTGAACAAGGAACATAATTTATACACATAAATGCACTCGGGAATGTTTGTTGCTACTACACTCACACTCACTCTCACCCTCTCACCCTCTCACCCTCTCACCCTCTCACCCTCTCACCCTCTCACCCTCTCACCCTCTCACCCTCTCACCCTCTCACCCTCTCACCCTCTCACCCTCTCACCCTCTCACCCTCTCACCCTCTCACCCTCTCACCCTCTCACCCTCTCACCCTCTCACCCTCTCACCCTCTCACCCTCACACACATATTAACACACCCATACAAACATAACTCACACACACACTCTCACTTTCTCACACACACACTCAGTCTCGCGCGCACACTCGTACACACACTCACACTCACTCTCACACACACTCACTCACTCACACGCACACACATGCACACACACTCACTCACACTTACTCACACACACTCACTCTCACAGTCACTCACACACACACTCTCACACACTCACTCACTCACACACACACACATGCACACACACTCACACTCACTCACTCACACACACTCACTCACTTTCACACACTCACTCACTCACCCTCTCGCTCACTCTCACACTCAGTCACACACACACTCAGACTCGCATGCACACTCAGACACTCACTCACTCACTCACTCTCACACACTCACTCTCACACATACACTCACTCAATCACTCATTCACTCACACACGCACACACTCATTCACACACACACTCAGACTCGCGCGCACACTCACTCACTCTCACACACTCACTCTCACACACACACTCACTCACTCACTCTCACACACACTCATCCACACACTCACTCACTCACTCACACACACACACTCAGACTCGCGCGCACACTCAGAGACACACACACACACACACACACACACACTCCTTCATTCCTTCCTGGTCTGGTCAAGGTCACCTACAGGCGGAATCTTCGCTGCCGAGGGGGTCCGGATTGCCTACTTTTACCCCTGATGCACTAAGCGTCAAGAACCACAAAGACATGTGAGACTTTAACTCAGGCTTTAATACACTACATGGGAGGCTTACCCGACACAGACGACCCCAGACAGAATGGGGGCTGTCCCAGAAGAGGTTCTTATACCTAACTCCCGGGGGAGTGGCTAAGGCGGAGCTCTCCGTGGCCAGGTCGGGTTACCTACCAGTGACCGAACCTCTGCAGAGCTACAGTACAACACACAGTATTACAGGGCACGTTACGCACAACTATTATATACTACGTACAATGGTAGGGAAGTACAGTGGTGTATCACCACAACCCCCTATGTCTTTGCGCCCTTTTCCCACTTCCTGTGGCCTTTTGCCAATGGGGTATCGAGAGGGGGGGTCTCGGTGTCCAATGATCCGATTGACAGGTCCCTTGGGCCTGCCCCAGCTGTCCATCTCCAGTGGCGTTACTCGCATGTTCCCCGTTACCAGGTAAGGTGAGGGCGGGAGCTCCCGGCCTGGCTTTCGACAATAGATCGATGCAGATCAATCGCATCGATTATCTCCGGATGGACGACTGACGGGGCAGGTCCGGGCGTGTTCCAGCAGCTTGGCTGTTGGGTCAAGACTGAAACACAGCTGGGGTTTGACAGCTGTACGATTTTAAAATGTCTAAATCTTTAATAAAGGATATCCAATTTAATTGTCCTCCAAGCTGGGCCCTGCTATGTCAACACACCTCGAACTCCTGCAGCGTAAACCATTGACATACTCAATGGAGGAACCTCATTGTGACCAATGTTGCAAGACAAAAATACACGGGCCGGGGAAGTATTTCACAAATTCCTCACCAACCCCGCCCGAGCAAAACAAACATCAGGAGACGGACATTTCATGATGAGGTCTACAAAACACGCAACACCCACACCGACCTATCACAATCCAGCCCCATTATCTTTACACCAAGCTCTCGCAGCAATAACTCTGACAGGAAAAAACTTGCGTTCTATATTTTTTGTTAATTTTTTTTATCAAGGCATTTATAAATAAGCATCAACGACAAACGAGATGAAAAAGAAAACAGAGAGGAAATCACATCATAACTAAATATCAGAACCAACTACCATACCCCGCACCCTCGCTTCCTCCACCTTTTCTTGTTAAACCGCCACCCCGCTCCCCCTGCGGAAGAAGCCAATGAACGGGTTCCATCTCCGGGCGAAACCTTCCATCGACCTCCTTAAGATGAACTTAAGGGAGACTTAGCCCCGGGATTGCTATGGGGTTGATTGGTTGCCAGGGAAGTCCATCAAAATCCCATCACGGGCAATGCCACAGAGCATCAAGGGGAGGCCTGGGCCAGTACATTAGCCCTGGGATGTGTTGAAATCGGCAACGTTGAAGGACAGGCAAGGATTTAAAAAGTTCCCGACAGTACCAGTTGCAATTCCGAGCCAGCAGATTGTGGATCAAATACCCCCTCCAGAGAATGGTGATCATATGCTTCAGGCGAACACTGCAAAGACAGGACTGAGAGGGAGATTGGAGAGTTGGGACCATTCTCCTTGGCGAGAAGAAGACGGAGGAGGTTTGATCGAGATGTTCAAACTGATGAGGGGCTGGAGGGAGTCGACGGGGAGAAACTGTTCCTGCTCGTGAAGGGATTCAGAACGAGAGGGACCTTATTGAAGATGATGTGCCGAAGAAGGAAGTGCGATGTGCTTTGGACTCTGGAACGCGCGGCCTGGCGGTGAGGTGGAGGCAGGTTCACACAGCGAGTGGTCAGGGTCTGGAATGTGCGGTCTGGCGGTGAGGTGGAGGCAGGTTCACACAGCGAGTGGTCAGGGTCTGGAATGTGCGGCCTGGAAGTGAGGTGGAGCCAGGTTCAATCGAGACATTCAGGTGATTATTTGAACAGAAACAATGTGCAGGGAATCGGGGAAAAGGGAGGGGAACGCCACTGAGTCACGATGCTCGTTTGGAGAGCTGGTGCCGATGTGATGGGCCGAATGCCCGCCCTCTGTACTTGTGATTGTCAGAGGCATCGTGCTTTGGATGTAATACGGAACTGAGACGTGACAGTATCAGAAACGTTATAACCAAGTCAGGGAACAACTCCGTAGATCATTCATCAATCACAACAGAAAACCTTGGCTAAACTAAATATATTCTTCCTTCCAGTGCAAGTGGAATAAACACAATCGCGTGGCCTTTCTTGTGCTGTGCACAGCTCTGTTTTATGTGTTGTACAGAATCTACACTCCTCTATCTCACAGGTAAGGGGGGTTTTCAATGCAATCTGTTTGTCTCTATTCCAGTCTGCGTGAAGCTGACAATGAACAGATCCCCACTTCATTTGTAGAAATAGTGAATTGCACGAGCACAGGGCAGACACAGGGGTAAGATCGGTTAATGCCGGAGTTAATCTCCCGCAAACCATGCTGAGGAATGTGGAGAACAGGAACATTGAGCAGAGATGACAAGACGCAAGAGCCCACCTTAATCGCCAGTCAGACTGGGACAGGTAACACTCACCTCAATCCACCGTGAGACTGGGACAGGAAACACTCACCTCAATCCACAGTGAGACAGGGACAGGAAACACTCACCTCAATCCACAGTGAGACTGGGACAGGTAACACTCACCTCAATCCACAGTGAGACTGGGACAGGTAACATTCACCTCAATCCACAGTGAGACTGGGACAGGTAACACTCACCTTAATCCACAGTGAGACTGGAATAGGTGACACTCACCTCAATCCACAGTGAGACTGGGACAGGTAACATTCACCTTAATCCACAGTGAGACTGGAATAGGTGACACTCACCTCAATCCACAGTGAGACTGGGACAGGAAACACTCCCCACAATCCACAGTGAGACTGGGACAGATAACACTCACCTCAATCCACAGTGAGACTGGGACAGGTAACACTCACCGCAATCCACCGTGAGACTGGGACAGGTAACACTCACCTCAATCCACAGTGAGACTGGGACAGGTAACACTCACCTCAATCCACAGTGAGACTGGGACAGGTAACACTCACCTCAATCCACAGTGAGACTGGGACAGGTAACACTCACCTCAATCCACAGTGAGACTGGGACAGATAACACTCACCGCAATCCACCGTGAGACTGGGACAGGTAACACTCACCTCAATCCACAGTGAGACTGGGACAGGTAACACTCACCTCAATCCACAGTCAGACTGGGACAGGTAACACTCACCTCAATCCACCGTGAGACTGGAACAGGTAACACTCACCTCAATCCACAGTGAGACTGTGACAGGTAACACTCACCTCAATCCACAGTGAGACTGGGACAGGTAACACTCACCTCAATCCACAGTGAGACTGGGACAGGTAACACTCACCTCAATCCACAGTGAGACTGGGACAGATAACACTCACCTCAATCCACAGTGAGACTGGGACAGGTAACACTCGCCTCAATCCACAGTGAGACTGGGACAGGTAACACTCACCTCAATCCACAGTGAGACTGGGACAGGTAACACTCACCTCAATCCACAGTGAGACTGGGACAGGTAACACCTCAATCCACAGTGAGACTGGGACAGGTAACACTCACCTCAATCCACAGTGAGACTGGGACAGGTAACACTCACCTCAATCCACAGTGAGACTGGGACAGGTAACACCTCAATCCACAGTGAGACTGTGACAGGTAACACTCACCTCAATCCACAGTGAGACTGGGACAGGTAACACCTCAATCCACAGTGAGACTGGGACAGGTAACACTCACCTCAATCCACAGTGAGACTGGGACAGGTAACACTCACCTCAATCCACAGTGAGACTGGGACAGGTAACACCTCAATCCACAGTGAGACTGCGACAGGTAACACTCACCTCAATCCACAGTGAGACTGGGACAGGTAACACTCACCTCAATCCACAGTGAGACTGGGACAGGTAACACCTCAATCCACAGTGAGACTGGGACAGGTAACACTCACCTCAATCCACAGTGAGACTGTGACAGGTAACACTCACCTCAATCCACAGTGAGACTGGGACAGGTAACACTCACTTCAATCCACAGTGAGACTGTGACAGGTAACACTCACCTCAATCCACAGTGAGACTGGGACAGGTAACACTCACCTCAATCCACAGTAGGACTGGGACAGGTAACACTCACCTCAATCCACAGTGAGACTGGGACAGGTAACACTCACCTCAATCCACAGTGAGACTGGGACAGGAAACACTCCCCTCAATCCACAGTGAGACTGGGACCCAGGTAACTCTCACCTCAATCCACAGTGAGACAGGGACAGGTAACACTCACCTCAATCCACAGTGAGTCTGGGACAGGTAATACTCACCTCAATCCACAGTGAGACTGGGACAGGTAACACTCACCTCAATCCACAGTGAGACAGGGACAGGTAACACTCACCTCAATCCACAGTGAGACTGGGACAGGAAACACTCACCTCAATCCACAGTGAGACTGGGACAGGTAACACTCCCCTCAATCCACAATGAGACTGGGACAGGTAACACTCACCTCAATCCACAGTGAGACTGGGACAGGTAACACTCACCTCAATCCACAGTGAGACTGGGACAGGTAACACTCACCTCAATCCACAGTGAGACTGGGACAGGTAACACTCCCCTCAATCCACAGTGAGACTGGGACAGGTAACACTCACCTCAATCCACAGTGAGACTGGGACAGGTAACACTCACCTCAATCCACAGTGAGACTGTGACAGGTAACACTGCCCTCAATCCACAGTGAGACTGGGACAGGTAACACTCACCTCAATCCACAGTGAGACTGGGACAGGTAACACTCACCTCAATCCACAGTGAGACTGGGACAGGTAACACTCCCCTCAATCCACAATGAGACTGGGACAGGTAACACTCACCTCAATCCACAGTGAGACTGGGACAGGTAACACTCACCTTAATCCACAGTGAGACTGGGACAGGTAACACTCACCTCAATCCACAGTGAGACTGGGACAGGTAACACTCACCTCAATCCACAGTGAGACTGGGACAGGTAACACCTCAATCCACAGTGAGACTGGGACAGGTAACACTCACCTCAATCCACAGTGAGACTGGGACAGGTAACACTCACCTCAATCCACAGTGAGACTGGGACAGGTAACACTCACCTCAATCCACAGTGAGACTGGGACAGGTAACACTCACCTCAATCCACAGTGAGACTGGGACAGGTAACACCTCAATCCACAGTGAGACTGTGACAGGTAACACTCACCTCACTCCACAGTGAGGCTGGGACAGGTAACACTCACCTCAATCCACAGTGAGACTGGGACAGGTAACACCTCAATCCACAGTGAGACTGGGACAGGTAACACTCACCTCAATCCACAGTGAGACTGGGACAGGTAACACTCACCTCAATCCACAGTGAGACTGGGACAGGTAACACTCACCTCAATCCACAGTGAGACTGTGACAGGTAACACTCCCCTCAATCCACAGTGAGACTGGGACAGGTAACACTCACCTCAATCCACAGTGAGACTGGGACAGGTAACACTCACCTCAATCCACAGTGAGACTGTGACAGGTAACACTGCCCTCAATCCACAGTGAGACTGGGACAGGTAACACTCACCTCAATCCACAGTGAGACTGGGACAGGTAACACTCACCTCAATCCACAGTGAGACTGGGACAGGTAACACTCACCTCAATCCACAGTGAGACTGGGACAGGTAACACCTCAATCCATAGTGAGACTGGGACAGGTAACACTCACCTCAATCCACAGTGAGACTGGGACAGGTAACACTCACCTCAATCCACAGTGAGACTGGGACAGGTAACACTCACCTCAATCCACAGTGAGACTGGGACAGGTAACACTCACCTCAATCCACAGTGAGACTGGGACAGGTAACACCTCAATCCACAGTGAGACTGTGACAGGTAACACTCACCTCAATCCACAGTGAGACTGGGACAGGTAACACCTCAATCCACAGTGAGACTGGGACAGGTGACACTCACCTCAATCCACAGTGAGACTGGGACAGGTAACACTCCCCTCAATCCACAGTGAGACTGGGACAGATAACACTCACCTCAATCCACAGTGAGACTGGGACAGGTAACACTCACCTCAATCCACAGTCAGACTGGGACAGGTAACACTCACCTCAATCCACAGTGAGACTGGGACAGGTAACACTCACCTCAATCCACAGTGAGACTGGGACAGATAACACTCACCGCAATCCACCGTGAGACTGCGACAGGTAACACTCACCTCAATCCACAGTGAGACTGGGACAGGTAACACTCACCTCAATCCACAGTCAGACTGGGACAGGTAACACTCACCTCAATCCACCGTGAGACTGGAACAGGTAACACTCACCTCAATCCACAGTGAGACTGGGACAGGTAACACTCACCTCAATCCACAGTGAGACTGGGACAGGTAACACTCACCTCAATCCACAGTGAGACTGGGACAGGAAACACTCCCCTCAATCCACAGTGAGACTGGGACAGGTAACACTCACCTAAATCCACAGTGAGACTGGGACAGGTAACACTCACCTCAATCCACAGTGAGACTGGGACAGGTAACACTCACCTCAATCCACAGTGAGACTGGGACAGGTAACACTCACCTCAATCCACAGTGAGACTGGGACAGGAAACACTCACCTCAATCCACAGTGAGACTGGGACAGGTAACACTACTCCTTGTACACCTATCACTGTGTGGCCAAATTCCCCTCCAACCTGATCTTCAAATTTGCTGATGACACCACCGTAGTGGGTCGGATTTCAAACAATGACGAGGCAGAGTACAGGAATGAGATAGAGACTCTGGTGAACTGGTGCAACGACAATAATCTCTCCCTCAATGTCCACAAAACGAAGGAGATTGTCATTGACTTCAGGAAGCGTAGTGGAGAACATGCTCCTGTCTACATCTATGGTAACGAAGTAGAAAGGATCGAGAGCTCGACGTTTTTGGGTTTACAGATCACCAACTGCCTGTCCTGGTCCCCCCATCCCTCCACTATAGTTAAGAAAGCCCACCAACTTTATCAGAAGACTAAGGAAATTTGGTATGTCACCGATGACTCTCACCAACTTTTATTTATTTATTGAACTTTAGAGCACCCAATTCATTTTTTCCAATTAATGGGCAATTTAGCGTGTTCAATCCACCTACCCTGCACATCTTTGGGTTGTGGGCGTGACACCCACGCAGACACGGGGAGAATGTGCAAACTCCACACGGACAGTGACCCAGAGCTGGATCGAACCTGGGACCTCGGCGCCGTGAGGCAGCAGTGCTAACCCACTGCACCACCGTGCTGCCCTCACTCACCAACTTCTACAGATGCACCAGAGAAAGCATTCTTTCTGGTTGTATCGTAGCCTGGTATGGAGCCTGCTCTGCCCAAGACCGCAGGAAACTACAAAAGGTCGTGAATGTAGCCCAGTCCATCACGCAAACCAGCCTCCCATCCATTGACTCTGTCTACAATTCCCGCTGCCTCGGAAAGGCAGGCAGCATAATGAAGGACCCCACGCACCCCGGACATACTGGGCGAGATTCTGTGAAAATGGGGCTATGTCCCCCCGCGCCAGCGGGAGAAACAGCGCCAACGACTCCGGCGTCAACGGCCCTCCCAGGTGAGGAATTCTCACCTGTCCAGGGGGCTAGGTGGACGCCGGAGGGGTTGGCGCCGCTCCAGCCGGCGTGATCTCGCGCTTGCGCCGACCGGCCGTCTCATTTCCGCGCCGGCCCCCGGGCAATGTGGCGGAGCGCTACAGGGGCCCGACACGGAGTAAACTAGGCCCCCACGGAACCAGCCCGCCCGCAGATCGGTAGGCCCCGATCGCGGGCCAGGCCACCGTGGGGGCCCTCCCCACTTGGGGTCGGATCCCCCCCCCTCCCCCTCCTCCCCCGAGGACCACCCCCGCATACTCATCTGCCAGGTCTCGCCATGCGCGAGTGTAAATGTAAATAATCGCTTATTGTCACAAGTCGACTTCATTGAAAAGCCCCTAGTCGCCACTTTCCGGCGCCTGTTCAGGGAGGCCGGTACGGGAAGTTAACCCACTCGGCTGACCTTGTTCTCCATTACAAGCCAGCTGTTTAGCCCACTGTGCAGTTGATCTTTTCTCCACACCCTAGCTGTGACTGTAACATTACAGCCTCTCCTTCCTTCCCTATGTACGCGTTGTCTGTACAAGAGGCTGGGTCTTTGTCCCGCCGCGCCACATCCCTGCCTCACCCGCCGGCGGGATTCTCCATTCCACCGGCCGGGCAATGCGTTTTCCCATTGTGGGGCAGCCCCACCCCGTCGGGAAACCTCCGGGCTGCCGTCAAAACGGAGCATCCTGCCGGCACAGAATCCCGCCCAATACTTTTCACTGCGTACTAATACATGTGACAATAATAAATCAAATCAAATCAAATCCCACCACTGCAATCTAACGATGACCATGAAACCCATTGTCGATCGTCGCAAAAACCCACCTGGTTCCCTAATGTCCTTCAGGGAAGGAAATCTGCCGTCCTTACCCGGCCTGGCCTACACGTGACTC
Organism: Scyliorhinus torazame; assembly: GCF_047496885.1. Lineage (NCBI taxonomy): Eukaryota > Metazoa > Chordata > Chondrichthyes > Carcharhiniformes > Scyliorhinidae > Scyliorhinus > Scyliorhinus torazame. The sequence continues at coordinate 223,479,272 of NC_092720.1, forward strand.
CAGACCCCACGGCAATGTGGTTGCTCCGAACTGCCTCTCTGAGGGTAATAAATGCTGGCACAGCCTGCCACGCCCATGGATGAATTAAAAAAAACCCAAAGATGTGCAGGGTGGGTGGACTGGCCGCGCGAAATTGCCCCGTAATTGGAAAAGAATGAATTGGGTACTTTAAATTTTTTTGAGAAGGAAGTCTGTATGGGTACACAGGACTGTTTGCGAGGGATTCTGTGGATTTGTGGGGTGTTGATGCGTCAATAAGAAATGAGCTAGAAAAATAGAGCCTTTGCTTGCCTTTGGGTGTGTCCGAGACATTTGTGTGCACAGCAGAGAGCTGGACAGACTCCAAATGGCTAGTTCCAGAAATAACACCCTTCAAGCAGAACTAATGTTATCAGCAAATAAAGAACAAAGCAGCAATTGTTGAGTGAAGTGTCGTGCACGCAATATGTCTGTGTGTGTGTCCGTGTGTGTATATAAAAGAGTGTTTCTGTATGTGTCTAAGAGTTTGTCTGTGTGTGTGTCTGTGATGTGTGTGTGTGTGTGTGTGAGGTGTGTGTCCGTGTGTGTGTGTGTGTACAAAAGAGTGTTTCTGTGTGTGTGTGTAAGAGTTTGTCTCTGTGTGTGTCTGTGATGTCTGTGTGTGTATAAAATAATGTTTCAGTGTGTGTAAGAGTTTATCTGTGTGTGTGTCTGTGATGTGTGTGTGTGTGTGTGAGGTGTGTGTCTCTGTGTGTGTGTGTACAAAAGAGTGTTTCTGTGTGTGTGTGTAAGAGTTTGTCTCTGTGTGTGTCTGTGATGTGTGTGTGTGTGTGTGAGGTGTGTGTCTCTGTGTGTGTGTGTACAAAAGAGTGTTTCTGTGTGTGCGTGTGTGTGTAAGAGTTTGTCTGTGTGTGTGTGTGTTTGGTATGACTGCGCCAGAGTAAGTGTGTGTGTGTGTGTGTGTGTGTGACCCCGTGCGGCTGTTTGTGACTGTGTGCAAGGTTGTGCGTGTGTGAGAGACTGAGTGTGACCTCAACTGTTTACAATCCACACAAACGATCTGCAAGCAGGGACAGAGTGGGACGTAGCAAAGCTCGCGGATGATACTAAAACTGGTGGGAAAGCAGGCAGTGAAGAGATTTCCGATACAGGTCGGCCAGGAGATTGGGCCAAAATTTGACACATGGAGTTTAATGTGGATAAGTCTGAGGTTATCCATTTTGGCCGAAAAATTAGAAAGGTAAATTATTATCTCAATGGAAAGCAGATTCGAAATGCGTCTGGGCTGCGAAATCTGGGAGTGTTTGTTCATGAATCGCAGAAAGTGGGTTTGCAGGTACAGTGCGTAATAAAAAAGGCAAATGGAATGTTAGTGTTTATTGCAAAAGGACTGGAGTAGAAAAGTAGAGAAGTGTTGTTGCAATTGTTTTTTCAAATGATTGTTCTTGAATTTCTGTTCTTTACAAAGTGAGAGTTACGGAAAATAGGAAGTGGAACTATTCATACATAGATCCGCTTCAACTGTTTACACAAATACATCACGCCTTCTCCTTTTTAAAATCCCCTCTTACAATGTCTTTGGCTTCCTAGCTGTTGGCTACAAACAGGTCCCGGGACAGTCGGGTGAACGGCTCCCATGTTTTGAGGAAGCTCTCTTCCCACCCCTGGATGGTGAATTTGATTTTCTCCATTTGGAGAGATTCCGAGAGGCCGGACAGGCAGCCTCCAGCTTTGGGTGGTGCTGCTGACCGCCAGCCGAACAGGATTCTCCGGCGGGCGATCAGGGAGGCAAGGGCGTCCGCCCTCCTCCCCACGAAGAGATCTGGCTGCTCCGATACCCCGAAGACCGCCACTTTCGGGCATGGCTCCACCCTCACCCCCACCACCTTGGACATTGCCTCGAAGAAGGCTGTCCAGTACCCCGCAAGTCTGGGGCAGGACCACAACATGTGGGCGTGGTTGGCACCGTGTCCTCCACCTCCGGGAAGAACCTGCTCATTCGGGCTCTGGTCAAGGGGGCTGTACGTATCACCTTTAGCTGCGTTAGGTTGAGCCTTGCGCATGTGGAGGTGGAGTTGTCCCTGTGCAGTGCTTCGCTCCAGAATCCCCCACCCAATTTCAAACCCCAGGTCTTCCTCCCATTTCTCTCTCGTCCCACCCAGTTGGGTACTGCCCCCCCCCCCCCCCCTTAGCAGTCGCCCGTACATGTGACCACATCCAGCCGACCCTCTGGCAGTGACTGTCATGGTGGCTGTGGGCACATCCCCCGTAGGAAGTTTTTGGGTTGGAGGTACCGAGGCCCGTTGCCCCCACCAGCAGCTGGTATCTTTCTGCCAGCCCTTCGGGCATTGTTGACCTGTCGTTGGGTGTAGACGTCCCTCACTGTCAGCGTCCCCCGGTCCTGTCTCAACCCTTTGGAAGTGGCGTCCGTGTTCGCCGGCGCGATCCTGTGCTTGTTGCAGACGGGGGACGGGGGACGGGGGGGGGGGGGGGGGGGGGGGGGGGGCGGCCATGTCGGACATCTCAGTTAACCCCCGAAATGCTGTCACAGTTGGATTCACAACCAGAGTGTTGCTACCACCACTGAGCTCGTTGAATATTTATTGGGTGGTGACGGGAGTGGCGCTGTGGCTCGGGCCCAGAGGGAGGTCCCCCTGCAGGAGGCCCCCTCCGCTCGCACCCACTCTGGATCCTTAATGCATCCCATCATACTTTCCACTGCCCAGTGGGAATATTGCAGGTTTGGGAGCGATAGGCCCCCATGGACCTTGCTCTCTACAGAACCCTCTTTGGATTCTTCCATTGTTCCTCTACCCACCCCATATAGACGGCATGAACAGTTCGTCCAGTGAGTTAAAAAAGGTCTTGGGGATGTAGATCTGGGTGGGTCTAAACAGGAAGAGGTTACCTGGGCAGTACGTTCATGACTCAGGTTGAGAGGGTTGTTAAGAAGGCGTACGGTGTGTTAGCTTTTATTGGTAGAGGGATTGAGTTTCGGAGCCATGAGGTCATGTTGCAGCTGTACAAAACTCTGGTGCGGCCGCATTTGGAGTATTGTGTGCAATTCTGGTCGCCGCATTATAGGAAGGATGTGGAAGCATTGGAAAGGGTGCAGAGGAGATTTACCAGAATGTTGCCTGGTATGGAGGGAAGTGAGGAAAGGCTGAGGGACTTGAGGCTGTTTTCGTTAGAGAGAAGAAGGTTAATTGAGGCATACAAGATGATCAGAGGATTGGATAGGGTGGACAGTGGGAGCCTTTTTCCTCGGATGGTGATGTCTAGCACGAGGGGACATAGCTTTAAATTGAGGGGAGATAGATAGAGGACAGATGTCAGAGGTAGGTTCTTTACTCAGAGAGTAGTAAGGGCGTGGAATGCCCTGCCTGCAACAGTAGTGGACTCGCCAACACTAAGGGCATTCAAATGGTCATTGGATAGACATATGGACGATAAGGGAATAGTGTAGATGGGCTTTTGAGTGGTTTCACAGGTCGGCGCAACATCGAGGGCCGAAGGGCCTGTACTGCACTGTAATGGTCTATGTTCTATGTTCTATGTTCATTCTGATCATCTGTACTCTCCCTGCCAGGGAGAGTGGGAGCGTGTTCCATCTCTGCAGGCCCTTTTTGACCTCCTCCGTCAGGCTGGCCATTTGTGGACCCCCGTCCAGCCATGAGCGATTTGGATCCCCAGGTAGCGGAATTTGTGACGGGCCTGTTTGAGTGGCAGCCCCTCAGCCCACCCCCCTCGCGGGCTCCCCGGGTAGACCGCACCTTTGCCCAAGTTAAGGTTGTAGCCCGAGAAGGTTCCAACCCCTTTCAAGAGCACCATGATTCCCTCCCTGCTGCTCCGCCGGTCCGAGATGTAGAGGAGCAGGTCGTCCGTGTCATGATATTCAAACACACACATCATGATGGACACACCAACAGGCAAATCAGAGCACACAACACCACAACCAATCACAGACAAGAACACCAACCACATAAAAAGCACGAGCACGACACCTGGTGGTCAGTAGGTCTGGGGACAAAGACACAGAGAAGAGCTGTTAAAACATCACAAGCAGGGAACCCCCACGTGCAGAGTGCAAAGACAAAACTGTACATAGTAAGTTTGAATAAAATAGCGTTGTACCATATACAACCGTGTTGGCTCATCTGTGTGTCAGAACACCCAACACCACATGGTACAGGAGTGGATCGATACCTGCCTACTAACCTGCCATTCTGGACATGGACCGCACCGACAAACCGCAGCCGTTGCAAGTCGCGGGGAACCTAGGTACCAATTGGAAGCTCTTCAGGCAGCGATTTGACCTGTACATCCGTGCCACCGAAAAACAGAGTGCCTCGGATGATACGAAGATTGCAATGCTCCTCTTCTACGCAGGTCAGCACGCCACCGACGTCTTCAACTCACTGGTGTTCAAAGAAGGCGAAAACCAATCCAAATATGACACGGTCATCCTCAAACTGGACCAGCACTTTCAAGTTGAAGTAAATGAAAGTTTTGAAAGATACCTCTTTCAGCAACGCCTGCAAGGTAAGGAGGAGCTTTTTCAACCCTTCTTGACGCACCTCCGGATTCTAGCGCAGTCCTGCGGTTACGGCACCACCACAGAGTCCATGATCAGGGACCAGATTATTTTTGGCGTTGCCTCTAGTGGCCTACGCCAGCAGCTTCTTAAAATAAAAAGCCTCACCTTAGCGTCTGCTGTGGAAGCCTGTGTCCTCCACGAAAATGCTACCTGCCGTTTTGCCCGATTTCAGGCGTCCGAGTTGGCACGGAGGGGGTCCCCAGCCGTCGAATCGGCAAGCCAGGCCGCCCACGACGTCGAACGCATCCAGGCCGTCGATTACTTCCCGACCCACGGCCCGGACGACAGCGGCCGCTTCCCGCGCTTTTCGCGGTCTCCCGCGCAGGTGCGCGCCAAAAATAACGGCCACAACGAGGGACGCACTGCGCAGGCGCGCCCACCGCAAGATCGCACTGCGCATGCGCAGTGGCGCAACGAACGCCGTGACGTCATGACGTGCGGCAATTGTGGAGCTCTACATTTAAAAGGGCAATGTCCTGCAAAAAACCGACAGTGCCACAGATGTGGCACGATGGGCCACTACGCAGCCCACTGTCGTTCGGCTCAACCCATGGATCCGGCGCATCCTCGACAATCTCGCAGACAAGTCAGGACCGTCCAGCCCACGCATCAAGACTTCCAGTTAAGTGATGCAGATGACCAGGATGCCTTCCGCGTTTCCGTCATCGATGTCAACAAGGTCAATGCCATCAATCCAGCCGATGAGTGGTGTGCCACCCTGACGGTCAACCCGAACTCGTCGCAAGCCCATTAGACTGGACTTATAATACCGTTCATATGTTTAACAAGTTGCACAATTTTACATGATAACCTGTTGTTGTTTATCGTTCCAGATGTCGTCTGACTGGACAACTGTTCAAGTTTTTTTTCTTCTTCTCTCGTTCGCATTTATGTTATGTTATGGTACAACTTGGTTCATGTGACGCACCCGACATCGCCCCATGTACATAGTTCCGTCATATGCACATGCTGCACACGACACACACACACTCTTAGATGCACTCACGACACGATCATATTTATTACCACGTAGGCACATATCTTTGTAAAAAGGAGGGATGTCATGATATTCAAACACACACATCATGATGGACACACTAACAGGCAAATCAGAGCACACAACACCACAACCAATCACAGACAAGAACACCAACCACATAAAAAGCACGAGCACGACACCTGGTGGTCAGTAGGTCTGGGGACAAAGAAACAGAGAAGAGCTGTTACAACATCACAAGCAGGGAACCCCCACGTGCAGAGTGCAAAGACAAAACTGTACATAGTAAGTTTAAATAAAGTAGCGTTGTACCATATACAACCGTGTTGGCTCATCTGTGTGTCAGAACACCCAACACCACAGTCCGCGCAGAGCGAGATTCTGTGCTCTCTGCCTCCTCTCCAGATCCCTTTCCAGTTCTTTGTCGCCGTAAGCACGATTGCAAGAGCGAAGGGCAGCGGGGTTAACGGCTATCCCTGCAGTTGGAAGTACTCGGAGCTGGTGGTATTTGTCCGTACCCTCACCGTGGGAGTGTTATACCATGTGGCCCCACAGATGGGGGCAGTTGGTAGTAAGTCGTACTAGAGGGCAGTCGCATTAGAGGGAACTCCGGGAGAGTTCACTTATTCGTTACCATTTGAATTATAGTTCGTTAGTTATCTTTCCACGTGTTCATTTTGTTAAACAATCTTACTAGTCAAAGGACTAGATGTTCTGTGTGCATTCTTACCACGGCTACAACACAGAACGTAACAGCTGTGAATCCTGTTCCGAGCCCGAACTGCTCCCGCTCTGTGATGTAATCCCACTCGACTCTGTCTTTCCTGCGTCCAGGGAGACAATCGCCTCAGGTTCTCTCTCCGGATCTTTCCACTGGGCCGTTGGGCCCCCTGACATTCCAGGTGACTATCCTGGTGGGGGGGGGGGAGGGGTTTCTGACCCCCTCCCCCCCCGGCTCCTGCTCCTGGTGGACGCGCCCTTGCGCTCCGGGGGTTTCCCTTTGTTCAGGGGGCGTCCAAGATGGCCACCAACTCAGGTCCGTTCGCCTCCAATCGCTTTTTGGGGGCTTTGTCCAGGGCCACCTGCAGGTTCGCCAGCTATTCGGCCACCGCGCCCTTCACCGTAGCTTGTCTGCCTGCTCTCGTCTCATCCCGGTGTTCCCTCAACTCTCCTGAGAGGAACGTCCTCCATCCATCCCCTGGCGAGGGAGGGGGGGGGGAGCTGCTTGTGCGGCGCCGGGTCAGCCCCTCTCGCTCCGGCCAAGTCCGCGTTTCACCGCCTCGTGCGCCGGTCGGCTCGGCCAATTGCGGTTTTCCAGGCTCTTCCCACTCCCGTCGTTTATGGACGTTTTTCGAGCAGTAAGTGCCTATTACCAGGTTCGCTGGAGGAGCGCCACCTGATGTGCGATGCCCCGTCAACGGAAGCGTTGTCGCAATTGTACAGGGTGTTGGTGAGACCACCACAGGAGCATTGTGTCCAGTTTTGGTCTCCTTATTTGAGGAAGTGTCATGTGAGAGTACCTTTAAGAAATGGGTGTTTATTACTGCAGTGATGTCAGAGAGTGGGTGGAGCTGAGCTCTGGCTCTGCTTTTTAGTTTCACTTTGAGAAAAGCTTGGGTGCGTCTGTGTTTTTTTGGGGTTTTGTTTCAGTGTTGGAGCTGGAGCCAGCCAGAGAAGGTGTAATGCTGTTCTCTCTGCCATGTAAAGACTATCTCTAGATCATTTGGTGAATTCAGAGTGATAACTGATCTCAGTAGTGAATGTAAACCTGATGTGCTTCTGCTAAAAGTTTTTTTTAAAGTCTTATGGATGTTAAAAGGAAAGTAAAAATTACTTAGTGTTGTAGTCTTTGGGGGTTGCATTTGAATTAATGGTTGCTAAGATGTTCACCGTATGTTTTAAAAGGTTAACTTGAGTTCATTGAATAAACATTGTTTTGCTTTAAAAAATACTTTTCCATTTCTGCTGTCCCACACCTGTAGAGTGGGCCGTGTGCTCCCCATACCACAATCTAGTAAAAGTTGTGGGTCAGGTGAACTCCACGATACACTTTGGGGTTCTCTAAACACTGGCCCGTAACAGGAGGATGTGATGGCATTGGAGTCAGTTCACCAGATTCATTCCGGGGATGAAAGGGTTGACGTAGGAGGAGAGATTGAACAGTTGGGGCTTATATTCGCTGGAGTTTAGAAAAATGAGAGGCAATCTGATTGAGGGACATAAAATACTAAATGGGACTGATAAAGTAAACGTAGACCAAACGCTCCCCCTTGTGGGACAATCTCGGTCGCAGGTACAGGTTGAGAGGCGGTAGATTGAGAACTGAGATGAGGAAGAACTACTTCTTGTAGAGAATTTGTGGAACCCACTGCCCAATAGCGCGGTGGACTCCAAATCATTAAATGGTTTCACGGAGATATTTCTGATCGAAACTCTGTTGAAGGGATACGGGGAAACAGGTGGGGAGGTGTGCTTGAGACCAAGAAGAGACCAGCCATGACCTGATTGGATGGCGGAGCAGGCTGGAGGTGTTGAATTAATAATAATAATCGCTTATTGTCACAAGTCGGCTTCAAATGAGGTTACTGTGAAAAGCCCCTAGTCACCACATTCCGGCGCCTGTTCGGGGAGGCCGGTACGGGAATTGAACCGTGCTGCTGGCCTTGTTCCCCACACACACTCATCCCAGCCGCACACACACATTACACTCCCCACACACACTCACCCCAGCCGCACAAACTCATTACACTCCCCACACACACTCATCCCAGCCGCACACACACATTACACTCCCCACACACACTCATCCCGGCCACACACACACATTACACTCCCCACACACACTCATCCCAGCCGCACACACACATTACACTCCCCACACACACTCACCCCAGCCGCACAAACTCATTACACTCCCCACACACGCTCACCCCAGCCGCACACACACATTACACTCCCCACACACACTCATCCCAGCCGCACACACACATTACACTCCCCACACACACTCACCCCAGCCGCACACACACATTACACTCCCCACACACACTCACCCCAGCCGCACACACACATTACACTCCCCACACACACTCATCCCAGCCGCACACACACATTACACTCCCCACACACACTCATCCCAGCCACACACACACATTACACTCCCCACACACACTCACCCCAGCCGCACACACACATTACACTCCCCACACACACTCATCCCAGCCGCACACACACATTACACTCCCCACACACACTCATCCCAGCCGCACACACACATTACACTCCCCACACACACTCATCCCAGCCGCACACACACATTACACTCCCCACACACACTCACCCCAGCCAACAAGATGGCAGCGAGGGGAGCAGCTCCGAGATTTACCGATGCTGAACTGGGCGCGGTGGAGGAGAGGCGGGTGACACTGTACCCCGGGCCCGGGAAGGAGGGCTGCCGGCCTGGGCGTAGGCCGTGAACGCCACCGTCCGGACTGGCAGCAGTGCCCGGCCTCCTCAAGGCGACCAGGGTGACGGGGCAACACTGCCCCCCCCCCCCCCCCCCCCCCCCCCCCGGAATCAAACCCAGTCCCACACAGATCAGCATGTCCAAGGCCGGGGGCATTCTGTGCAAGCCCTGGCCGAGGCCCAGGACAGAGCGGCACTCCCACAGGCAGGGCGGCCCTCCCACAGGCAGGGCGGCCCAGTCCCAGAGGGAGGGCGGCCCAGTCCCAGAGGGAGGGCGGCCCAGTCCCAGAGGGAGGGCGGCCCAGTCCCAGAGGGAGGGCGGCCCAGTCCCAGAGGGAGGGCGGCCCAGTCCCAGAGGGAGGGCGGCCCAGTCCCAGAGGGAGGGCGGCCCAGTCCCAGAGGGAGGGCGGCCCAGTCCCAGAGGGAGGGCGGCCCAGTCCCAGAGGGAGGGCGGCCCAGTCCCAGAGGGAGGGCGGCCCAGTCCCAGAGGGAGGGCGGCCCAGTCCCAGAGGGAGGGCGGCCCAGTCCCAGAGGCAGGGCGGCCCAGTCCCAGAGGGAGGGCGGCCCAGTCCCACAGGCAGGGCGGCCCAGTCCCAGAGGGAGGGCGGCCCAGTCCCAGAGGGAGGGCGGCCCAGTCCCAGAGGGAGGGCGGCCCAGTCCCAGAGGGAGGTGGCGCAGTCCCTGACAGAGATGGTCCATTCCCTGTGCTCCAGGTGTGTGTACGTGTGTGTGTACGAGTGTGCGTTTGTGTGAGTGTGTACGTGAATGTTGTTTATAGGGCAGGGTCAGCATGATGAAGATTTACCGACGCAGAACAGGTTCGCGGAAGACGAGCGGTTCAAAATCGCCAACCCCAGAGAAACCCAGTCATACCAGAGTTCCGTGCTCAGGCACACAAGACCGGCAGGGACCAGTTCAACTGGAGCTTTCCCCGGCGGGATGTGTCATTGATTGGAGCTCTCCGTGAGACCGGATCAGCAACCGCTGCTGCACTTTCCTGTCACTGAGTTTGCCATGTGCCGGCTCACTGTCGCCAGCGAGAATGTGGACCCGCACCGAACAGCAAGAAGTTGGGCCTCGGGCCCTGCATTCAGCGGCAGACCGAGGGGAGGCAATGTTTACAGATTCCAGCAGCGCTTTGGTCCATTGGCAATTTCTGTTCAGCAGTCGGGGCGAGGGGGCGGATGGTGTACATTTACTAAAGCTCTGGGCCGCACTATTGGCCAGGCCTGCGCTGAGGGGCAAACGACAGAAAGCGTGCGTGCTTGCGGGCTTCCAGATTCAGGCCTAGCCTTCCGAGCCCAGGGTTATCATCACCAAAACCTGACAGCTGCTGCTTCTGGTAAGGTTTAAGTAAAACAATCCTGTCGTATACAGGCGTCATTCAACGCCTTGTTCACGATGTCGCTTGTGAAATTTGCTCTCTGATGGTTTTTTTATGCTCCTTGCTTTCAAACTTCCAGCTGCACCGTGTCGAAATGAGCAAATTGGCTAATGCGAATCACTTGAGGCTACGAGCAACACGAGGGCCTCGTGCTTCAGCTGGTCAAAGGAGCTATTCTGCTCCCAGCACAAAGGCCAAGGCTGTGTCCCAGCCACCCCAACTAGGCCTCAGCCCTCCAGCAGCCTCCCAGAGGGTCAAATATGGGACCGGAATCGAGAGCCATGTTCATGGTTCTGCTAATTATGTTGTCAAGCTGGACGCGTGAAGGTATTGTTTCAATCTGTTTTGGGGCAGGAGGTGATCTAGTGGTATTGCCACTGGGCTAGTAATCCAGAGACCCAGGCTCTGGGGACCCCGGTTCGAATCCCACCACAGCAGATGGTGAAATTTAAATTCGATTAAATAAAAATCTGGAATTAAAAAGAAGGGTAGTAATGTCAATGGTGACCACAAAACCATTGTCGATTGTCGTAAAAACCCATCTGGTTCGCTAATGCCCCTTTAGGGAAGGCATTACTGGCTCTGGCCTACATGTGACTCCAGACCCACGGAAAATTGTGGTTGACATTGTGGTATTATAGATATTACGGTACCTGATAGGCTAAAGCACCATTGGTGGAAACTGTATGCTTTCTATTGGTTAGAGTGTGTGATAGCTCCGCCCTGCTAGGCGGGGTATAAGAACCCGTGCCGCCCCAGCAGCCCTCATTCTGTACCTGAGCTGCTGGGGGAAACATCTCGCTTATTAAAGCCTTCAGTTGGACTACAACCTCGCTTTAGTGGTCATTGATCGTGCATTAGACATTTTTTTAAACTTTTGAAAAATAATTTAGAGTACCCAATTATTTTTTTCCAATGAAGGGGCAATTGAGCGTGGCCAATCCCACCTACCCTGCACATCTTTTGGGTTGTGGGGGCGAGACCCACGCAGACACTGGGAGAACGTGCAAACTCCACGCGGACAGTGACCCAGAGCCGGGATCGAACCTGGGACCTCGGCGCCGTGAGGCAACAGTGCTAACCCACTGTGCCACCGTGCTGCCCGACTTGCACATAGTTGACCAGACTTGTGCATCCAGACCGGGACTCGGGGTGGGGTACAGATTGGCCAGCCCATTTGGAATTTAACCTCGGGGTGGCTACCCTAAATGGCATCCCCCCTAAATTAGCTCGCTGTCCCAGCTCATTCACCGGGAATACCTCGCTTTTCCCTACATTCAGCTTGTATCCCGAGAACCCTCCAAACCTCCCCAACAGGCCCATAATCCTTCCCATAATCTCCAACGGATCCGAAACATACAGTAAGAGGTCATCGGCATAGAGTGACCCCCGATGCTCCCTCTGTCCCCTCATTTTCCCCCGCCACTCTGCCGACCCCTGAGAGCCATCGCCAATGGCTTTATGGCCAACGCAAACAGCAGCGGCGACAGCGGGTACCCCTGCCTCGTACCATTGTGTAAGTCAATGCTTTGTGAGCTCATAGCATTCGCCCTCACCCTCGCCCTTGGTGCCACATACAGCAACCGCACCCATGCCACAAATCTCGGCCCAAACCCAAACCTTCCCAGAACCTCGAACAAGTACCGCCGTTCCATCCCATCAAATGCCTTCTCCGCGTCCACGGACGCCACCATCTCCGCTACCAGAGCCCCCGACATTCAACAGCCGTCTTGTATTACTCGCGAGCTGCCTGCCCTCAACTGTTTGATCTTCTGCAACCACCCCCGGGACACAATCCTCCACCCTCCCCACCAACAACTTAGCCAATACTTTCACATCCGTGTTCAATAGTGATATAGGCCTATACGACCCACACTCCACCGGGTCCTTCCCCTCATGGGGCTGGTTTAGCACATTGGGCTAATCAGCTGGCTTGTAATGCAGAACAAGGCCAGCGGCACGGTTCGATTCCCGTACCAGCCTCCTCGAACAGGCGCCGGAATGTGGCGACTAGGGGCTTTTCACAGTAACTTCATTGAAGCCGACTTGTGACAATAAGCTATTATTATTATTATTATTTTTCGGAATTAGCGTGATAACTGCCTGCTTCATCGTCTCCGGCAACTCCCCCTTCTCCAGCGCTTCATTAAACGCCCCCCACAGATGTGGTGCTAGGTCCGCCGCAAATTCCTGATAAAATTCCGCCAGGTACCCATCCGGCCCAGGGGCCTTCCCCGACTTCATACCCCTGATACTATCCAGCACCTCTCTTAGCCCAGGGGCTCCTCCAACACCTGCCTCTTTGCTTCCTCCACCTGGGGAAATTCCAGCTCATCCAGAAACCACCCCATGTCCCCCTCCTCTCCTCCTGGGTCTGCCTCATAAAGTCCCTGGTAATACTCTCTAAACGCCTCATTTATCTTCCCTGGCTCTGACACTACATCCCCTGCCCCAGTCAGGATCTTCAATATTTCCCTGGACGCAGCCTGCCTCCGCAGCTGGTGCGCCAGCATGCGGCTCGCCTTCTCCCCATACTCGTATTGCCCCCCTCTTGCCCTACACAGCTGCCCTACAGTCCTCCCCGTTGTCAGCCTGTCAAATTGCCCCTGCAACTTTTTCCTCCTCACCAATCCCTCCAAGGTGGGCACCCTCGAATATTCCCTGTCCACCTCCACTATCTCGCTCACTAGACGGTCATGTTCCGCCCTCCTTTCCTTATTCGCACGAACCGTAAATGAGATAATTTCTCCCCGGACCACTGCCTTCAGCGCTTCCCAAACAGTGGCCGCCGACAGCTCCCCATTCTGATTGAACTTCACATAATCCCTAATCGCCGCCCGCACCTCATCACAAAAACCTCCATCCGCCAACAACCCCGAGTCAAACCTCCACCCCGGCCTCTGCTCTCATCCCGTACTGAACCGAATATCCAGCCAGTGGGGAGCATGGTGCGAGATAACTATCCCCGCATACTCTGCCCCCACCACCCCAACCAAAATCTCCCGACTCACTACAAAGTAATCAATCCTCGAATACACTTTATAGACGTGTGAAAAGAAGGAATACTCCCTTCCCCCTGGGTTCTGAAAGTGCCATGGATCCACCATACCCATCCTCTCCATAAACCCCCCCAGCTCCCTTGCCATTCGTACCCTACCCAGCGACCTGGGGCTCGATCTATCCACCCTCAGCTCCAGGACACAGTTAAAATCTCCTCCCATGATCAACTGATACGTGGCCAAATCCGGGATTGCTGCCAGCAACCCCCTCATAAAACCCATTGATGCGCGATCAATTACACTCAAGACGAAGTGATTTCATAACTGAGGCTTTAATCGACTAGAACTGTTTCCCAGCAGCTTCGGTACAGAAAGTGAAGGCTGCTGGGACGGCACCGGCTCTTATACTCCGCCTTCAGGGCGGAGCTACATACCAGCAGCCAATGGTAAACACCTAGGTTTAACCAATGGTCATCAGCCTCTTAGATACCGCAATACCTGATAATACCACACCCACATCATCCCAATTTGGGGCACACACATTTACCAACACTACCGGTGCCCCTTCCAATACCCCCTCACAATCACATATCTCCCACCCGGATCCCTCACCTCCTTCGCACTCTCAAACCCCATTTTTTTGCTCATTAAAACGTCACTCCCCTCGATTTTGAATCAAACCCCGAGTGAAAAACCTGCCCGACCCACCCCTTCCTTAACCTAACCTGGTCCTTCACACGGAGGTGTGTCTCCTGCAGAAAGACAACCCCCGCTTTCAGGCTCCTGAGGTGTGCGAACACCCGCGACCTTTTAACCGGCCCATTCGGTCCCCGGATGTTCCACGTTACCAACCTAACCGGAGGCTTGCGCCTCCAATCCCCTCTACCGTCCGTCATCGACCACACTTAACACCCGCCCCCTTAATTACACCCTACACCTCACCCATCCCAGATGGCCCCTTTCTCCTCCCCACTTCCGTTCACCAGCATCACCTGCTAGCGCGGCAGCCCCTGCCCATAGGCACCAACCAATGACCTCCCCTTGTCCCCCCCCTCCCCGCTCCTCAGCTCAAGGAAGAAGGCCTCCCGCTGGCCTTGCCCTCCCCCACCCAAACAAAGACCGCAAGAAACTTCAGAGAGCCGTGAACACCGCCCAGTCCGTCACACAAACCTGCCTCCCATCCATTGACTCCATCTACACCTCCCGCTGCCTGTGGAAAGCGGGCAGCATAATCAAAGATCCCTCCCACCCGGCTTATTAACTCTTCCAGCCTCTTCCATCGGGCAGGAGATACAGAAGTCTGAGAACACGCACGAACAGACTCAAAAACAGCTTCTTCCCCACTGTCACCAGAGTCCTGAATGAGCGTCTTATGAGCTGAACTGATCTGTCCACACAGCTTCTCCACTGAGTAGTACTACACTCCGTAAGCTCCACCTGATGCCTGTGTCTATGTAGTTACATTGTGCATTTATGTATGTCCTATATTTTGCATGTATGGAACGATCAGCTGGACTGTACACAGAACAATACTTTTCACTGCACCTCGGTACATGTGGCATTAAATCAAACCCAAATTTATCAAAATAGGAAAGCAATATGTCACAAACTGCAGACTGACCCTGTATGAACCCTTTACACATTTAGCAGCACTTTTTAAACATTTCCAAAAAAAGACCTTGGCTTCATTATATTTTTGCTTAACAAAAACCTATCTCAGATTTCAAATTAACAACTGTTGTTGCTTCACCTGCTGTATGTGGGAGAAGGTTCCAAACCTCTACCACCCTTTGAGTGAAGACGTTCTTCCCAACATCTCTCCTGAATGGTCTAGCCCTAATTTTTAGACCCTGCCCCAACCAGTGGAAATAGTTTATCTTCATCTACCCTGTCTTTCCCTGTGAATATCTTAAACTCAGAGCTGAAACCCCCTTTGGATGGCAACAGTCCTGATAGATTCTCCAATCGAACAAAGTCCAGTAACATTACCATACAATGTCCTGCTGTGGTGGGGTGTCCACTGGGGGGTGACAGGAAACTGGTGCAGACAGGTCTGGTGTCATCCACACTCTGTCTGCTTTCAGATCTTCCCACACATACACACAGTTTCACACACACAGCATCACACACACACACACACCCATAACATCCTGTACCCTCAGCGTCACATTTCGGGGGTACCCCAATCCCGTAAGGGTAGACCTGGCAACTTCCCAGAAGCGATACCTTCCCCTGGACAATTACGCCAGAATGGGAACCATCAAACAGAGGCGATTTGAATCACTAACTTAGGATGATTCTGCCGCTTTTACCCTGATAAGTTACTCTGAAAGAGTTCGAGGAAAATAGAAATCACTTCTAACTCCAAAGTAACTCGGGGGGAAAGCCCGGACCCAGACTCGTACGGGACCCCAAACCCCTTCCCCTCCACCGACCATCTGGTTAAAATCCCCCCCCCCCCCCCACCTCCTCCAGTCCAAACACCCCTCCCCCTGCTCTGACCCACCTCCTCCCCCACTCCCTGCTCTGACCCACCTCCTCCCCCACTCCCTGATACCCCCACCACCCTCCTATACTTGCGCACCCACCCCCACCCCCCCTCCCCACCCCACCCTCACTCCCCTCCCCCACTCTCAGACCCCCCCCCCCGATTTTCAGAACCACTTACGTTTGAAACTTACCTTCTCGCTTTCAGTTGCCGCTTTAAATACCTCTTTCGGGGCAGCTGTAAAAAAAGGGGGGTGTTTCTTACCTCTCTGCGCCCCGGTTACTCGTCGCCGATGCAGCCGGGGGGGGGGGGGGGGTGGGGCAGGGGGGCGTTTCGCTGCCCCTCTCACACCCAGCCTGGGTGAGGACGTTTGGGCAAAGTAAGGGCTTTGATATTAAAGCCAGGGTAAGTCCATCCAAAACTGACTAACCCCCTATTTTTATTATGGCTTCAATATTTGAAACACAAAGTCCCTTTTAAGCACCCAGAATGACGGTGGGCAAATACACACATTGCACTCTGAACCCCACGTGACTGTTTGTGGGGTGGCTCCTCAGAATCCACCCCCCCCCCCACCCCCACAAGATGATTGTGACGTGAGAGTGTCCAAACCCCACTCCGAAAAACACACTTTAAAATCTTCTTCCAAAAGCTGCCTCGATGTCGAGGGCAGTCACTCCCACCTCACCTCTGGCATTCAGCTCTTTTGTCCATGTTTGAACCAAGGCTGTAACGAGGTCAGGAGCTGAGTGACCCTGGGCGTAACCCAAACTGAGCGTCCGTGAGCAGGTAATTGCTGAGTAAGTGCCGCTTGATAGCACTGTTGATGATTCCTTCCATCACTTTGCTGATGATGGAGAGTAGACTGCTAGGGTGGGGATTGGCTTGGTTGGATTTGTCCTGTTTCTTGTGTACAGGGCAATTTTCCACATTGCCGGGTGGATGCCAGTGTTGTAGCTGTACTGGAACAGCGTGGCTAGGGGTGAGGCAAGTTTGGGAGCACAAGTCTTCAGCACTATTGCCAGGATATTATCCAGGCCCAGAGTCTTTGCAGTATCCAGGACCTTCAGCCATTTTTTGATATCACGCGGAGTGAGTCGTATTGGCTGAAGACTGACCTCTGTGATGCTGGGGACCTCCGGAGGAGACCGAGACGGATTATCCACTCGGCACTTCTGGCTGAAGATTGTTGCGAATGCCTCCGCCTTGTCTTTTGCACAGATGTGCTGGGCTCCTCCATCATTGAGGACAGGGATATTTGTGGAGCCTCCTCCTCCAGTGAGTTGTTTAATTGTCCACCACCATTCACGGCTGGGTGTGGCAGGACTGCAGAGCTGAGATCTGATGTGTTCGTTGTGGAATCGCTTAGCTCTGACTGTTACTTGCTGTTTAGCTCACAAGTAGTCCTGTGTTGTAGCTTCACCAGGTCGACACCTCATTGTTCGGTCAGCCTGGTGTTGCTCCCAGCATGCTCTCCTGCTCTCTTCACTGAACCAGGGTTGATCCCCTGGCTGGGTGGTAATGGGGGAGTGGGGGATACGCCGGGCCAGGGGGTTACAGATTGGGGTTGATACAATTCTGCTGCTGCTGATGGCCCCCAGCGCCGCGTGGATGCCCAGTCTGGAGTTCGATCTGTTCGAAGTCTATCCCATTTAGCACGGTGGCAGTGCCACACAACACGATGGAGGTATCCTCACTGTGAAGGCGGCACTTTGTCTCCACAGGGACTGTGCGGTGGTCACTTCTACCGATACGTTCAACAGCGAATCCAGTCCAGGATTTCACACCAACCCCTTAAAGATGTTTTTGTTTTGACTCTCCGACTTCCCACAAATCAGCTGAAATCAGACTGAAACGCTTCTTTACCTTATAAGGCCCGCGTTGCTAAGCAAGCGCTGCTGGTTTATTTATTCTTCACGCCATATCCCTCTCTAAGCACAAATCTACGAGTGAACATAACCATAAATTTGACCCCTCCAGACACGGAAACATTAAGTTAAACCCACTCAAAATTATACCTTATTTCTCATGTTCGCCAATCCAAGTACCTCACAACTACCTTTGCTTTCCTTATAAAAAGGCAACTTGCACTATTTGGCCGATCTCCGACCCCCCGACGGGTCAGAGAATCGCCGGGGGGGGGGCGGCGTGAATCCCGCCTCCGCCGGCCGCCGAATTCTCCGGCACCGAAAATTCGGCGGGGGCGGGAATCGTGCCGCGCCGGTCGGCGGGCCCCTCTCAGCGATTCTCCGGCCCGCGATGGGCTGAAATCCCGTTGCTGGCACGCCAGTCCCGCCGACGTGAATCAAACCACCTACCTCATCAGCGGGACTGGCGGCGCAGGCGGGCTCCTGGGTCCTGGGAGGGGGGGGGTGCGCTTGTCAATCTGGCATTGGGGGGTGCCCCCACCGTGGCCTGGCCCGTGATCGGGGCCCACTCTTTTAGTAAGCGTCGGCCGTGTAGGTCTCGGCGATGGCCGACGCGTAGGTGACCCCCACCTGCGCATGCGCGGGGATGACGTCAGCAGCCGCTGACGCTCCCGCGCATGCGCGGACTTTCGCCGACCAGCGAAGTCCTTTCGGCCCAGGCTGGCGTGGTGCCAAAGGCCTTTCCCGCCGGCTGGCGGCCCGCCAACAACTCCGCCGCGGGGCTAGCCCCTCAAGGTGAGGGCATGGCCCCTAAAGGTGCGTGGAAATCCGGACGCCAGAATGGTTCACGCCACTCCATCCCGCCGGGACCCCCGCCCCGCCGGGTAGGGAGAATCCCGCCCCAGTTTGCAATCTTCCATTTGTAGATGTTCCCCTTTGAAATCCGCGAGCCAGCTCCAAACCTTTCCTTTGCCTCGTGTACTTTCTCAGACCCTCCTGCCTCCCTCTTTACGTTATCACATCGAACGATTTGCCGACACACCCTTCTGGCTGACTTTTAACTTTTACGGCCAAACGCACCACTGCAAGCATAGCGATATTGCAAAATCATGTGACTGACATTGTTCTGGATAATTCTGATTTTGACTTTCCAAAGTACCTTTAAGAAATGGGTGTTTATTACTGCAGTGACATCAGAGAGTGGGTGGAGCTGGGCTGTCTGTCAGCTTTTTACTTTTGTTTTAGGCTGTTTGCTGCAGGGTGTGTTTTAGTTACGTTTTCAGTGTTGGAGCTGAAGCCAGACAGAGCAGGTGTACTGCTGTTCTCTCTGCCATCAAAAGACCATCTCTTGATCATTTGGTGAATTCAGAATTATAAATGTTCTCAGTAGTGACTTTAACCTGATGCGCTTCTGGCAAAAGGTGTTTTAAGTTGTATGGATGTTAAAAGGAAAGCTTAAAGGATTACTTAGTGTTGTATTCTTTGGGGGTTGTATTTGAATTAATGGTTGCTAAGATGTTCACTGTTTGTTTAAAAAGGTTAACTTGAGTTCATAGAATAAACATTGTTTTGCTTTAAAAAATACTTTTCCATTTCTGCTGTCCCACACCTGTAGAGTGGGCCGTGTGCTCCCCATACCGCAATCTATTAAAAGTTGTGGGTCAGGTGAACTCCATGATACACTCTGGGGTTCTCTAAACCCTGACCCATAACACAACCCTCTTTTGATAGGGTCTGCCCCACCTCATCGCGTTCCTCACATCAGAAGCATTGTTGTGGCCCCAGCAGACGTTTCCAGAGGGAAGCTTGACTTACAAGAACATAAGAACTAGGAGCAGGAGTCGGCCACCTGGCCCCTCGAGCCTGCTCCACCATTCAATGAGATCATGGCTGATCTTTTGTGGACTCAGCTCCACTTTCCGGCCCGAACACCATAACCCTTAATCCCTTTATTCTTCAAAAAACTATCTATCTTTATCTTAAAAACATTTAATGAAGGAGCCTCCACTGCTTCACTGGGCAAGGAATTCCATAGATTCACAACCCTTTGGGTGAAGAAGTTCCTCCTAAACTCAGTCCTAAATCTACTTCCCCTTATTTTAAGGCTGTGCCCCCCTAGTTCTGCTTTCACCCGCCAGTGGAAACAACCTGCCCGCATCTATCCTATCTATTCCCTTCATAATTTTATATGTTTCTATAAGATCCCCCCACATCCTTCTAAATTCCAACGGGTACAGTCCCAGTCTACTCAACCTCTCCTCGTAATCCAACCCCTTCAGCTCTGGGATTAACCTAGTGAATCTCCTCGGCACACCCTCCAGTGCCAGTACGTCCTTCCCCAGGTAAGGAGACCAAAACTGAACACAATACTCCAGGTGTGGCCTCACTAACACCTTATACAATTGCAGCATAACCTCCCTAGTCTTAAACTCCATCCCTCTAGCAATGAAGGACAAAATTCCATTTGCCTTCTTAATCACCCGTTGCACCTGAAAACCAACTTTCTGCGACTCATGCACTAGCACACCCAGGTCTCTCTGCACAGCAGCATGTTTTGATATTTTATCATTTAAATAATAATCCCTTTTGCTGTTATTCCTACCAAAATGGATAACCTCACCATACCATGTGCCATAACATGGAAATCCGCGCAATGCAGGAGGAGCCACTCAGCCCCTCGAGTCTGCATCGACCCTCCGAAGGAGCACCCTACCTCGGACCACCGGGTTTCCTCCGGGTGCTCCGGTTTCCTCCCACAGTCCAAAAACGTGCATGTTAGTCGGATTGGCTGTGCTAAATTGCCCCTTAGTGTCCAGGGATGTGCAGGTTAGGTGAGGTTACGGGGATAGGGTGGGGGTGCTCTTTCAGAGGGGCGGCGCGGACTCAATGGGCCAAATGGCCTCCTTCTGCACTGTAGGCATTCTATGGTTCCCCCCCCCCCCCCCCCACCCACTTTCCCTGTTATTCCATAACGGAGAGAATATGCAAACTCCACACAGACAGTCACCCAAGGCCAGAATCGAACCCGGGTCCCGAGCACTGTGAGGCAGCAGTGCTAACCATTTATTTTTGTATTCAGGAACCTAGAAGGCAACTTGTGATATTGGCAGCATAGAATTCCAGGACCACGTTTGGGATTTTACAAAGTAAATGATTTATTAACAAGTGAACAGAACTTAATCCCACAATGAACGGAGCTGGTCAGAGCCAGGAGTAAGCACACCCTTATCGATGTTTAACGATTAAAACCCCTTAATATCACCCAAGGGAAAGCTGCAAACGCTGAAGTCAAAGGTGTACCGCATGACGTCTCAAACTCGCTACCACTCTGCTGTGGAAATCCAAGAAACATCAGAAACAAGGCTGCTTTCTGAAATAGAAGGTTTTGCTCGCTTCACTGGATGTCTGATTCAAAGATCGCACTTTCTTCCTGAACAAAGTTGTTTCCAAGGTTACCTACCCACAAGCAGCCATCCCAACCCAGCATCTTGAAGTGACCTTTGCCCTTTCATCGTTGATTCCATTGTCCTCAGCCGCCTTTTGAACAAAACTTTCCCAAAATCTGACTATATTTCGTATTCTTCCCATTTCCTCCATTTTGCGCCAAATAGAATTTAATAACCTTCCCTTTCTTGTTCATGAAACCGTTGCAAGGTTTAAAGACCTTATACCCTCCCACCCCCATGAAATTGCCCCTCAGTGTCCAAAGAATTGCAAGTTAGGTGGGGTTACGGGGATAGGGCGGGGGATTGGGCCGTGGTAGGGTGCTCTTTCAGAGGGTCGGTGCAGACCTGATGGGCCGAATAGCCTCCTTTTGCACTGTAAGGACTCGATGCACTCTGTATCTCCAAATGCAAATTTCTAATCTCTGCTTACTTATAAACCCAGTTCGCCAGAGCTTCGCCATCCATGAAAAAGCAGGGGGGGGGGGGGAGACACCACTTAGGGAACATCCCTGACTGTAAACTGGAACTGCCTGAGGAGTTCGGAGTGGGATAACTGGGGTAACTGGGTCCCTTCCCCTGTTATCAGGACGGAAGGCTGTTCACTCAGACTGAATTGTTTTGACCGAAGGCTTGACTGGAAAATATTTGCTGAATTTGGTTAGTGTCAGGCCCGGCTTAATGGTGGGAATCCAGCAATGGTAAAGGACCAGGAGACTCCCTCTCCCCACTCACGCTCCACGGACTATTTTGTACTCCTCAGGAATCCATTTGATCCTGGGAAGTTTGATGTAGCTGCGTGGCGTACGATCCCAGCAAAACTCGGGAGATAAGAGCTTGGTGGGTTTGTGATCCAGAAAGTAGCGGTTCAAATACTCTCCTCATGCCAGACTGCCTCGATGCCCGTGACTTTGTCCTTGGATACTCCCGCCATGCAGGCCCGGGTCAGATTGTAAACAAGTTCTGGCCTGCCTCCAAACAGTGCTGCGTGATAATAGTAATCTCCCTGGCCCGGCGCGATGTAGGCTGCTGACTGGGGCCTCTGTTCGAAGGTGAAAGACTTGGGCGCATTCGGGTAAACCCCAGCTTGCAGCTGAGCGACCAGGTCTCCCAGAGCCTCGGGCCCGAAGTGCCCCACAAACAGAAGGTCGACATCAAGGCAGAAGAGGTAGGTGACTTCGTGCCGGATTCGTTCCTGGATGAGGGTGCTGATCTGCCCCATCCGCATCATGCTAATGTCCTGCCAGCGAGAGAACTTGGGGACGTGGAGCACCGTCATCGTACGTTCAGGAGACAGCTTCAGGGCGGGCACCTTGCTGACATTGTCCACCAGGACATAATAGATCACCCGCTGTCCCCTCATGAAGTGCTGTTCCGCCGTCTCCAGGAAGTCTTTCAGGAACCTGTCAATGTAGCTGGTGGACAAGATGGGGAAGTAGAGGCATTAGTCTGGGATCGACACGGAGCTACGGGGAGAGAGCAGGATTAGTCTGGGATTGACACAGTGTGGGGCAGTGGGATTAGTCTGGGATTGATACGGAGCTACAGGGAGAGAGTGGGACAGTGGGATTAGTCTGGGATTGATACAGGGCTATGGGGAGAGTGGGGCAGTGGGATTAGTCTGGGATTGACACGGAGCTACGGGGAGAGAGCGGGACAGTGGGATTAGTCTGGGATTGATACAGGGCTATGGGGAGAGTGGGGCAGTGGGATTAGTCTGGGATTGACACGGAGCTACGGGGAGAGAGTGGGGCAGTGGGATTAGTCTGGGATTGATACAGGGCTATGGGGAGAGAGTGGGGCAGTGGGATTAGTCTGGGATTGATACAGGGCTATGGGGAGAGAGTGGGGCAGTGGGATTAGTCTGGGATTGATACGGAGCTACGGGGAGAGAGGGGGACAGTGGGATTAGTCTGGGATTGATACGGAGCTACGGGGAGAGAGCGGGACAGTGGGATTAGTCTGGGATTGATACAGGGCTATGGGGAGAGAGCGGGGCAGTGGGATTAGTTTGGGATTGATACAGGGCTATGGGGAGAGAGCGGGGCAGTGGGATTAGTTTGGGATTGATACAGGGCTATGGGGAGAGAGCGGGGCAGTGGGATTAGATTGGGGATTGATGCTGGGCTATGGGGAGAGAGCGGGGCAGTGGGATTAGTTTGGGATTGATACAGGGCTATGGGGAGAGTGGGGCAGTGGGATTAGTCAGGGATTGACACGGAGCTACGGGGAGAGAGTGGGGCAGTGGGATTAGTTTGGGATTGATACAGGGCTATGGGGAGAGAGCGGGACAGTGGGATTAGTCTGGGATTGACACGGAGCTACGGGGAGAGAGCGGGACAGTGGGATTAGTCTGGGATTGATACAGGGCTATGGGGAGAGAGCGGGGCAGTGGGATTAGTTTGGGATTGATACAGGGCTATGGGGAGAGAGTGGGGCAGTGGGATTAGTTTGGGATTGATACAGGGCTATGGGGAGAGAGTGGGGCAGTGGGATTAGTTTGGGATTGACACAGGGCTATGGGGAGAGAGTGGGATAGCGAGATTAGTTTGGGATTGATACAGGGCTATGGGGAGTGAGCGGGGCAGTGGTATTAGTTTGGGATTGATACAGGGCTATGGGGAGAGAGCGGGGCAGTGGGATTAGTTTGGGGATTGATACAGGGCTATGGGGAGAGAGTGGGGCAGTGGGATTAGTTTGGGGATTGATACTGGGCTATGGGGAGAGAGTGGGGCAGTGGGATTAGTTTGGGATTGATACAGGGCTATGGGGAGAGAGCGGGGCAGTGGGATTAGTTTGGGATTGATACAGGGCTATGGGGAGAGAGTGGGGCAGTGGGATTAGTTTGGAATTGATACAGGGCTATGGGGAGAGAGTGGGATTAGTTTGGGATTGATACAGGGCTATGGGGAGTGAGCGGGGCAGTGGGATTAGTTTGGGGATTGATACAGGGCTATGGGGAGAGAGTGGGATTAGTTTGGGATTGATACAGGGCTATGGGGAGAGAGCGGGACAGTGGGATTAGTTTGGGGATTGATACAGGGCTATGGGGAGAGAGTGGGATTAGTTTGGGATTGATACAGGGCTATGGGGAGTGAGCGGGGCAGTGGGATTAGTTTGGGGATTGATACAGGGCTATGGGGAGAGAGTGGAGCAGTGGGATTAGTTTGGGGGTTGATACAGGGCTATGGGGAGAGAGTGGGGCAGTGGGATTAGTTTGGGATTGATACAGGGCTATGGGGAGAGAGCAGGGCAGTGAGATTATTTTGGGGATTGATACAGGGCTATGGGGAGAGAGTGGGGCAGTGGGATTAGTTTGGGATTGATACAGGGCTATGGGGATAGAGTGGGGAAGTGGGATTAGTTTCGGATTGATCCAGGGCTATGGGGAGAGAGTGGGGCAGTGGGATTAGTTTGGGATTGACACAGGGCTATGGGGAGAGAGTGGGGCAGTGGGATTAGTTTGGAATTGATCCAGGGCTATGGGGAGAGGGTGGGGCAGTGGGATTAGTTTGGGATTGATACAGGGCTTTGGGGAGAGAGTGGGACAGTGGGATTAGTTTGGGATTGATACAGGGCTATAAGGAGAGAGTGGGGCAGTGGGATTAGTTTGGGATTGATACAGGGCTATGGGGAGAGAGCGGGGCAGTGGGATTAGTTTGGGATTGATACAGGTCTATGGGGAGAGAGTGGGGCAGTGGGATTAGTTTGGGATTGATACAGGGCTATGGGGAGAGAGTGGGATTAGTTTGGGATTGATACAGGGCTATGGGGAGTGAGCGGGGCAGTGGGATTAGTTTGGGGATTGATACAGGGCTATGGGGAGAGAGTGGGATTAGTTTGGGATTGATACAGGGCTATGGGGAGAGAGCGGGACAGTGGGATTAGTTTGGGGATTGATACAGGGCTATGGGGAGAGAGTGGGATTAGTTTGGGATTGATACAGGGCTATGGGGAGTGAGCGGGGCAGTGGGATTAGTTTGGGGATTGATACCGGGCTATGGGGAGAGAGTGGAGCAGTGGGATTAGTTTGGGGGTTGATACAGGGCTATGGGGAGAGAGTGGGGCAGTGGGATTAGTTTGGGATTGATACAGGGCTATGGGGAGAGAGCAGGGCAGTGAGATTATTTTGGGGATTGATACAGGGCTATGGGGAGAGAGTGGGGCAGTGGGATTAGTTTGGGATTGATACAGGGCTATGGGGAGAGAGTGGGGCAGTGGGATTAGTTTGGAATTGATCCAGGGCTCTGGGGAGAGGGTGGGGCAGTGGGATTAGTTTGGGGTTGATACAGGGCTATGGGGAGAGAGTGGGACAGTGGGATTAGTTTGGGATTGATACAGGGCTATAAGGAGAGAGTGGGGCAGTGAGATTAGTTTGGGATTGATACAGGGCTATGGGGAGAGAGCGGAGCAGTGGGATTAGTTTGGGATTTATACAGGGCTATGGGGAGAGAGTGGGGCAGTGGGATTAGTTTGGGATTTATACAGGGCTATGGGGAGAGTGGGGCAGTGGGATTAATTTGGGATTGATACAGGGCTATGGGGAGAGAGTGGGGCAGTGGGATTAGTTTGGGATTGATACAGGGCTATGGGGACAGTGTGGGGCAGTGGGATTAGTTTGGGATTGATACAGGGCTATGGGGAGAGAGTGGGGCAGTGGGATTAGTTTGGGGATTGATTCAGGGCTATGGGGAGAGGGTGGGGCAGTGGGATTAGTTTGGGATTGATACAGGGCTATGGGGAGAGAGTGGGACAGTGGGATTAGTTTGGGATTGATACAGGGCTATGGGGAGTGAGCGGGGCAGTGGGATTAGTTTGGGATTGATACAGGGCTATGGGGAGAGAGTGGGGCTGTGGGATTAGTTTGGGGATTGATACAGGGCTATGGGGAGAGGGTGGGGCAGTGGGATTAGTTCGGGATTGATACAGGGCTTTGGGGAGAGAGTGGGACAGTGGGATTAGTTTGGGATTGATACAGGGATATGGGGAGAGAGTGGGGCAGTGAGATTATTTTGGGATCTATACAGGGCTATGGGGAGAGTGTGGGGCAGTTGGATTAGTTTGGGATTGACACAGAGCTATGGGGAGAGAGTGGGATTAGTTTGGGGATTGATACAGGGCTCTGGGGAGAGAGTGGGCAGTGGGATTAGTTTGGGATTGATACAGGGCTATGGGGAGAGAGCGGGGCAGTGGGATTAGTTTGGGGATTGATACAGGGCTATGGGGAGAGAGTGGGGCAGTGGGATTAGTTTGGGGATTGATACTGGGCTATGGGGAGAGAGTGGGGCAGTGGGATTAGTTTGGGATTGATACAGGGCTATGGGGAGAGAGCGGGGCAGTGGGATTAGTTTGGGATTGATACAGGGCTATGGGGAGAGAGTGGGGCAGTGGGATTAGTTTGGAATTGATACAGGGCTATGGGGAGAGAGTGGGATTAGTTTGGGATTGATACAGGGCTATGGGGAGTGAGCGGGGCAGTGGGATTAGTTTGGGGATTGATACAGGGCTATGGGGAGAGAGTGGGATTAGTTTGGGATTGATACAGGGCTATGGGGAGAGAGCGGGACAGTGGGATTAGTTTGGGGATTGATACAGGGCTATGGGGAGAGAGTGGGATTAGTTTGGGATTGATACAGGGCTATGGGGAGTGAGCGGGGCAGTGGGATTAGTTTGGGGATTGATACAGGGCTATGGGGAGAGAGTGGAGCAGTGGGATTAGTTTGGGGGTTGATACAGGGCTATGGGGAGAGAGTGGGGCAGTGGGATTAGTTTGGGATTGATACAGGGCTATGGGGAGAGAGCAGGGCAGTGAGATTATTTTGGGGATTGATACAGGGCTATGGGGAGAGAGTGGGGCAGTGGGATTAGTTTGGGATTGATACAGGGCTATGGGGAGAGAGTGGGGCAGTGGGATTAGTTTGGGATTGATCCAGGGCTATGGGGAGAGAGTGGGGCAGTGGGATTAGTTTGGGATTGACACAGGGCTATGGGGAGAGAGTGGGGCAGTGGTATTAGTTTGGAATTGATCCAGGGCTATGGGGAGAGGGTGGGGCAGTGGGATTAGTTTGGAATTGATACAGGGCTATGGGGAGAGAGTGGGACAGTGGGATTAGTTTGGGATTGATACAGGGCTATAAGGAGAGAGTGGGGCAGTGGGATTAGTTTGGGATTGATACAGGGCTATGGGGAGAGAGCGGGGCAGTGGGATTAGTTTGGGATTGATACAGGTCTATGGGGAGAGAGTGGGGCAGTGGGATTAGTTTGGGATTGATACAGGGCTATGGGGAGAGAGTGGGATTAGTTTGGGATTGATACAGGGCTATGGGGAGTGAGCGGGGCAGTGGGATTAGTTTGGGGATTGATACAGGGCTATGGGGAGAGAGTGGGATTAGTTTGGGATTGATACAGGGCTATGGGGAGAGAGCGGGACAGTGGGATTAGTTTGGGGATTGATACAGGGCTATGGGGAGAGAGTGGGATTAGTTTGGGATTGATACAGGGCTATGGGGAGTGAGCGGGGCAGTGGGATTAGTTTGGGGATTGATACCGGGCTATGGGGAGAGAGTGGAGCAGTGGGATTAGTTTGGGGGTTGATACAGGGCTATGGGGAGAGAGAGGGGCAGTGGGATTAGTTTGGGATTGATACAGGGCTATGGGGAGAGAGCAGGGCAGTGAGATTATTTTGGGGATTGATACAGGGCTATGGGGAGAGAGTGGGGCAGTGGGATTAGTTTGGGATTGATACAGGGCTATGGGGAGAGAGTGGGGCAGTGGGATTAGTTTGGGGATTGATACAGGGCTATGGGGAGAGAGTGGGGCAGTGGGATTAGTTTGGAATTGATCCAGGGCTCTGGGGAGAGGGTGGGGCAGTGGGATTAGTTTGGGATTGATACAGGGCTATGGGGAGAGAGTGGGACAGTGGGATTAGTTTGGGATTGATACAGGGCTATAAGGAGAGAGTGGGGCAGTGGGATTAGTTTGGGATTGATACAGGGCTATGGGGAGAGAGCGGAGCAGTGGGATTAGTTTGGGATTTATACAGGGCTATGGGGAGAGAGTGGGGCAGTGGGATTAGTTTGGGATTTATACAGGGCTATGGGGAGAGTGGGGCAGTGGGATTAATTTGGGATTGATACAGGGCTATGGGGAGAGAGTGGGGCAGTGGGATTAGTTTGGGATTGATACAGGGCTATGGGGACAGTGTGGGGCAGTGGGATTAGTTTGGGATTGATACAGGGCTATGGGGAGAGAGTGGGGCAGTGGGATTAGTTTGGGGATTGATTCAGGGCTATGGGGAGAGGGTGGGGCAGTGGGATTAGTTTGGGATTGATACAGGGCTATGGGGAGAGAGTGGGACAGTGGGATTAGTTTGGGATTGATACAGGGCTATGGGGAGTGAGCGGGGCAGTGGGATTAGTTTGGGATTGATACAGGGCTATGGGGAGAGAGTGGGGCTGTGGGATTAGTTTGGGGATTGATACAGGGCTATGGGGAGAGGGTGGGGCAGTGGGATTAGTTCGGGATTGATACAGGGCTTTGGGGAGAGAGTGGGACAGTGGGATTAGTTTGGGATTGATACAGGGATATGGGGAGAGAGTGGGGCAGTGAGATTATTTTGGGATCTATACAGGGCTATGGGGAGAGTGTGGGGCAGTTGGATTAGTTTGGGATTGACACAGAGCAATGGGGAGAGAGTGGGATTAGTTTGGGGATTGATACAGGGCTCTGGGGAGAGAGTGGGCAGTGGGATTAGTTTGGGATTGATACAGGGCTATGGGGAGAGAGCAGGGCAGTGAGATTATTTTGGGGATTGATACAGGGCTATGGGGAATGAGTGGGGCAGTGGGATTAGTTTGGGATTGATACAGGGCTATGGGGAGAGAGTGGGGCAGTGGGATTTGTTTGGGATTGATACAGGGCTATGGGGAGAGAGCGGGGCAGTGGGATTAGTCTGGGATTGATACAGGGCTTGGGGAGAGAGTGGGGCAGTGGGATTAGTTTGGGATTGATCCAGGGCTATGGGGAGAGGGTGGGGCAGTGGGATTAGTTTGGGATTGATACAGGGCTATGGGAGAGAGTGGGACAGTGGGATTAGTTTGGGATTGACACAGGGCTATGGGGAGAGAGTGGGGCAGTGGGATTAGTTTGGGGGTTGATACAGGGCTTTGGGGAGAGGGTGGGACGGTGGGATTAGTTTGGGATTGATACAGGGCTATGGGGAGAGAGCGGGGCAGTGGGATCAGTTTGGGATTGATACAGGGCTATGGGGAGAGAGTGGGGCAGTGGGATTAGTTTGGGATTGATACAGGACAATGGGGAGAGCGGGACAGTGGGATTTGTTTGGGATTGATACAGGGCTATGGGGCGAGAGGGGGACAGTGGGATTAGTTTGGGGATTGATACAGGGCTACGGGTAGAGCGGGGCAGTGGGATTAGTTTGGGGGTTGATACAGGGCTATGGGGAGAGGGTGGGGCAGTGGGATTAGTTTGGGATTGATACAGGGCTATGGGGAGAGAGCAGAGCAGTGGGATTAGTTTGGGGTTGATACAGGGCTATGGGGAGAGAGTGGGGCAGTGGGATTAGTTTGGGATTGATACAGGGCTATGGGGAGAGAGCGGTGCAGTGGGATTAGTTTGGGATTGATACAGGGCTATGGGGAGCGAGCGGGGCAGTGGGATTAGTTTGGGGATTGATACAGGGCTATGGGGAGAGAGCGGTGCAGTGGGATTAGTTTGGGGTTGATACAGGGCTATGGGGAGAGAGCGGGACAGTGGGATTAGTTTGGGATTGATACAGGGCTACAGGGAGAGAGCGGGGCAGTGGGATTAGTTTGGGATTGATACAGGGCTATGGGGAGAGAGTGGGGCAGTGGGATTAGTTTGGGGTTGACACAGGGCTATGGGGAGAGAGCGGGGCAGTGGGATTAGTTTGGGATAGATACAGCGCTATGGGGAGAGAGCGGGGCAGTGGGATTAGTTTGGGGTTGATACAGGGCTATGGGGAGAGAGCGGGGCAGTGGGATTAGTTTGGGATTGATACAGGGCTATGGGGAGAGAGCGGGGCAGTGGGATTAGTTTGGGATTGATACAGGGCTATGGGGAGAGAGCGGGGCAGTGGGATTAGTTTGGGATTGATCCAAGGCTATGGGGAGAGAGCGGGGCAGTGGGATTAGTTTGGGGATTGATACAGGGCTATGGGGAGAGAGCGGGGCAGTGGGATTAGTTTGGGGATTGATACAGGGCTATGGGGAGAGAGCGGGGCAGTGGGATTAGTTTGGGATTGATGCTGGGCTATGGGGAGAGAGCAGGGCAGTGGGATTAGTTTGGGGATTGATACAGGGCTATGGGGAGAGAGCGGGGCAGTGGGATTAGTTTGGGATTGATACAGGGCTATGGGGAGAGAGCAGGGCAGTGGGATTAGTTTGGGGATTGATACAGGGCTATGGGGAGAGAGTGGGGCAGTGGCATTAGTTTGGGATTGATACAGGGCTATGGGGAGAGAGCAGGGCAGTGGGATTAGTTTGGGGATTGATACAGGGCTATGGGGAGAGAGTGGGGCAGTGGGATTAGTTTGGGATTGACACAGGGCTATGGGGAGAGAGTGGGGCAGTGGGATCAGTTTGGGGATTGATACAGGGCTATGGGGAGAGAGTGGGGCAGTGAGATTAGTTTGGGGATTGATACAGGGCTATGGGGACAGAGTGGGGCAGTGGGATTAGTCTGGGATTGATACGGGGCTATGGGGAGAGAGGGGGACAGTGGGATTAGTTTGGGGATTGACACAGGGCGATGGGGAGAGAGCGGGGCAGTGGGATTAGTTTGGGGTTGATACAGGGCTATGGGGAGAGAGTGGGGCAGTGGGATTAGTTTGGGATTGACACAGGGCTATGGGGAGAGAGGGGGGCAGTGGGATTAGTTTGGGGTTGATACAGGGCTATGGGGAGAGAGGGGGACAGTGGGATTAGTTTGGGATTGATGCAGGGCTATGGGGGGAGAGTGGGGCAGTGGGATTAGTTTGGGGATTGATACAGGGCTATGGGGAGAGAGTGGGGCAGTGGGATTAGTTTGGGATTGACGCAGGGCTATGGGGAGAGAGGGGGGCAGTGGGATTAGTTTGGGGTTGATACAGGGCTATGGGGAGAGAGGGGGACAGTGGGATTAGTTTGGGATTGATGCAGGGCTATGGGGGGAGAGTGGGACAGTGGGATTAGTCTGGGATTGACACGGAGCTACGGGGAGAGAGCGGGACAGTGGGATTAGTCTGGGATTGATACAGGGCTATGGGGAGAGAGCGGGGCAGTGGGATTAGTTTGGGATTGATACAGGGCTACGGGGAGAGAGTGGGGCAGTGGGATTAGTTTGGGATTGACACAGGGCTATGGGGAGAGAGTGGGATAGCGAGATTAGTTTGGGATTGATACAGGGCTATGGGGAGTGAGCGGGGCAGTGGGATTAGTTTGGGATTGATACAGGGCTATGGGGAGAGAGCGGGGCAGTGGGATTAGTTTGGGGATTGACACAGGGCTATGGGGAGAGAGTGGGGCAGTGGGATTAGTTTGGGGATTGATACTGGGCTATGGGGAGAGAGTGGGGCAGTGGGATTAGTTTGGGATTGATACAGGGCTATGGGGAGAGAGCGGGGCAGTGGGATTAGTTTGGGATTGATACAGGGCTATGGGGAGAGAGTGGGGCAGTGGGATTAGTTTGGAATTGATACAGGGCTATGGGGAGAGAGTGGGATTAGTTTGGGATTGATACAGGGCTATGGGGAGTGAGCGGGGCAGTGGGATTAGTTTGGGGATTGATACAGGGCTATGGGGAGAGAGTGGGATTAGTTTGGGATTGATACAGGGCTATGGGGAGAGAGCGGGACAGTGGGATTAGTTTGGGGATTGATACAGGGCTATGGGGAGAGAGTGGGATTAGTTTGGGATTGATACAGGGCTATGGGGAGTGAGCGGGGCAGTGGGATTAGTTTGGGGATTGATACAGGGCTCTGGGGAGAGAGTGGGCAGTGGGATTAGTTTGGGATTGATACAGGGCTATGGGGAGAGAGCGGGGCAGTGGGATTAGTTTGGGGATTGATACAGGGCTATGGGGAGAGAGTGGGGCAGTGGGATTAGTTTGGGGATTGATACTGGGCTATGGGGAGAGAGTGGGGCAGTGGGATTAGTTTGGGATTGATACAGGGCTATGGGGAGAGAGCGGGGCAGTGGGATTAGTTTGGGATTGATACAGGGCTATGGGGAGAGAGTGGGGCAGTGGGATTAGTTTGGAATTGATACAGGGCTATGGGGAGAGAGTGGGATTAGTTTGGGATTGATACAGGGCTATGGGGAGAGAGCGGGGCAGTGGGATTAGTTTGGGATTGATACAGGGCTATGGGGAGAGAGTGGGGCAGTGGGATTAGTTTGGAATTGATACAGGGCTATGGGGAGAGAGTGGGATTAGTTTGGGATTGATACAGGGCTATGGGGAGTGAGCGGGGCAGTGGGATTAGTTTGGGGATTGATACAGGGCTATGGGGAGAGAGTGGGATTAGTTTGGGATTGATACAGGGCTATGGGGAGAGAGCGGGACAGTGGGATTAGTTTGGGGATTGATACAGGGCTATGGGGAGAGAGTGGGATTAGTTTGGGATTGATACAGGGCTATGGGGAGTGAGCGGGGCAGTGGGATTAGTTTGGGGATTGATACAGGGCTATGGGGAGAGAGTGGGGCAGTGGGATTAGTTTGGGATTGATACAGGGCTATGGGGAGAGAGTGGGGCAGTGGGATTAGTTTGGGATTGATACAGGGCTATGGGGAGAGAGTGGGGCAGTGGGATTAGTTTGGAATTGATCCAGGGCTATGGGGAGAGGGTGGGGCAGTGGGGTTAGTTTGGGATTGATACAGGGCTATGGGGAGAGAGTGGGACAGTGGGATTAGTTTGGGATTGATACAGGGCTATAAGGAGAGAGTGGGGCAGTGGGATTAGTTTGGGATTGATACAGGGCTATGGGGAGAGAGCGGGGCAGTGGGATTAGTTTGGGATTGATACAGGTCTATGGGGAGAGAGTGGGGCAGTGGGATTAGTTTGGGATTGATACAGGGCTATGGGGAGAGAGTGGGATTAGTTTGGGATTGATACAGGGCTATGGGGAGTGAGCGGGGCAGTGGGATTAGTTTGGGGATTGATACAGGGCTATGGGGAGAGAGTGGGATTAGTTTGGGATTGATACAGGGCTATTGGGAGAGAGCGGGACAGTGGGATTAGTTTGGGGATTGATACAGGGCTATGGGGAGAGAGTGGGATTAGTTTGGGATTGATACAGGGCTATGGGGAGTGAGCGGGGCAGTGGGATTAGTTTGGGGATTGATACCGGGCTATGGGGAGAGAGTGGAGCAGTGGGATTAGTTTGGGGGTTGATACAGGGCTATGGGGAGAGAGTGGGGCAGTGGGATTAGTTTGGGATTGATACAGGGCTATGGGGAGAGAGCAGGGCAGTGAGATTATTTTGGGGATTGATACAGGGCTATGGGGAGAGAGTGGGGCAGTGGGATTAGTTTGGGATTGATACAGGGCTATGGGGAGAGAGTGGGGCAGTGGGATTAGTTTGGAATTGATCCAGGGCTCTGGGGAGAGGGTGGGGCAGTGGGATTAGTTTGGGATTGATACAGGGCTATGGGGAGAGAGTGGGACAGTGGGATTAGTTTGGGATTGATACAGGGCTATAAGGAGAGAGTGGGGCAGTGGGATTAGTTTGGGATTGATACAGGGCTATGGTTAGAGAGCGGGGCAGTGGGATTAGTTTGGGATTTATACAGGGCTATGGGGAGAGAGTGGGGCAGTGGGATTAGTTTGGGATTTATACAGGGCTATGGGGAGAGTGGGGCAGTGGGATTAATTTGGGATTGATACAGGGCTATGGGGAGAGAGTGGGGCAGTGAGATTAGTTTGGGATTGATACAGGGCTATGGGGACAGTGTGGGGCAGTGGGATTAGTTTGGGATTGATACAGGGCTATGGGGAGAGAGTGGGACAGTGGGATTAGTTTGGGGATTGATACAGGGCTATGGGGAGAGAGTGGGGCAGTGGGATTAGTTTGGGGATTGATTCAGGGCTATGGGGAGAGGGTGGGGCAGTGGGATTAGTTTGGGATTGATACAGGGCTATGGGGAGAGAGTGGGACAGTGGGATTAGTTTGGGTTGATACAGGGCTATGGGGCGTGAGCGGGGCAGTGGGATTAGTTTGGGATTGATACAGGGCTATGGGGAGAGAGTGGGGCAGTGGGATTAGTTTGGGGATTGATACAGGGCTATGGGGAGAGGGTGGGGCAGTGGGATTAGTTCGGGATTGATACGGGCTTTGGGGAGAGAGTGGGACAGTGGGATTAGTTTGGGATTGATACAGGGATATGGGGAGAGAGTGGGGCAGTGAGATTATTTTGGGATCTATACAGGGCTATGGGGAGAGGGTGGGGCAGTTGGATTAGTTTGGGATTGACACAGAGCTATGGGGAGAGAGTGGGATTAGTTTGGGGATTGATACAGGGCTCTGGGGAGAGAGTGGGCAGTGGGATTAGTTTGGGATTGATACAGGGCTATGGGGAGAGAGCAGGGCAGTGAGATTATTTTGGGGATTGATACAGGGCGATGGGGAATGAGTGGGGCAGTGGGATTAGTTTGGGATTGATACAGGGCTATGGGGAGAGAGTGGGGCAGTGGGATTCGTTTGGGATTGATACAGGGCTATGGGGAGAGAGCGGGGCAGTGGGATTAGTCTGGGATTGATACAGGGCTATGGGGAGGAAGTGGGGCAGTGGGATTAGTTTGGGATTGATCCAGGGCTATGGGGAGAGGGTGGGGCAGTGGGATTAGTTTGGGATTGATACAGGGCTATGGGAGAGAGTGGGACAGTGGGATTAGTTTGGGATTGACACAGGGCTATGGGGAGAGAGTGGGGCAGTGGGATTAGTTTGGGGGTTGATACAGGGCTATGGGGAGAGGGTGGGGCAGTGGGACTAGTTTGGGATTGATACAGGGCTATGGGGAGAGAGCGGGGCAGTGGGATTAGTTTGGGATTGATACAGGGCTATGGGGAGAGAGTGGGGCAGTGGGATTAGTTTGGGATTGATACAGGACAATGGGGAGAGCGGGACAGTGGGATTTGTTTGGGATTGATACAGGGATATGGGGAGAGAGGGGGACAGTGGGATTAGTTTGGGGTTGACACAGGGCTATGGGGAGATTGCAGGGCAGTGCGATTAGTTTGGGATTGATACAGGGCTATGGGGAGAGAGCGGGGCAGTGGGATTAGTTTGGGGATTGATACAGGGCTATGGGGAGAGAGCGGGGCAGTGGGATTAGTTTGGGATTGATACAGGGCTATGGGGAGAGAGTGGGCCAGTGGGATTAGTTTGGGGATTGATACAGGGCTATGGGGAGAGAGCGGGACAGTGGGATTAGTTTGGGATTGATACAGGGCTATGGGGAGAGAGCGGGGCAGTGGGATTAGTTTGGGGTTGACACAGGGCTATGGGGAGAGAGCGGGGCAGTGGGATTAGTTTGGGATTGATACAGGGCTATGGGGAGAGAGCGGGGCAGTGGGATTAGTTTGGGATTGATACAGGGCTATGGGGAGAGAGCGGGGCAGTGGGATTAGTTTGGGATTGATCCAGGGCTATGGGGAGAGAGCGGGGCAGTGGGATTAGTTTGGGGATTGATACAGGGCTATGGGGAGAGAGCGGGCCAGTGGGATTAGTTTGGGGATTGATACAGGGCTATGGGGAGAGAGTGGGGCAGTGGGATTAGTTTGGGATTGATGCTGGGCTATGGGGAGAGAGCAGGGCAGTGGGATTAGTTTGGGGATTGATACAGGGCTATGGGGAGAGAGCGGGGCAGTGGGATTAGTTTGGGATTGATACAGGGCTATGGGGAGAGCAGGGCAGTGTGATTAGTTTGGGGATTGATACAGGGCTATGGGGAGAGAGTGGGGCAGTGGCATTAGTTTGGGATTGATACAGGGCTATGGGAAGAGAGCAGGGCAGTGGGATTAGTTTGGGGATTGATACAGGGCTATGGGGAGAGAGTGGGGCAGTGGGATTAGTTTGGGATTGACACAGGGCTATGGGGAGAGAGTGGGGCAGTGGGATCAGTTTGTGGATTGATACAGGGCTATGGGGAGAGAGTGGGGCAGTGAGATTAGTTTGGGGATTGATACAGGGCTATGGGGACAGAGTGGGGCAGTGGGATTAGTCTGGGATTGATACGGGGCTATGGGGAGAGAGCGGGGCAGTGGGATTAGTTTGGGGTTGATACAGGGCTATGGGGAGAGAGGGGGACAGTGGGATTAATTTGGGGTTGATAATGGGCTATGGGGAGAGAGGGGGACAGTGGGATTAGTTTGGGGTTGATACAGGGCTATGGGGAGAGAGTGGGGCAGTGGGATTAGTTTGGGATTGATACAGGGCTATGGGGAGAGAGGGGGACAGTGGGATTAGTTTGGGATTGATACAGGGCTATGGGGAGAGAGTGGGGCAGTGAGATTAGTTTGGGGTTGATACAGGGCTATGGGGAGAGAGTGGGGCAGTGGGATTAGTTTGGGATTGACACAGGGCTATGGGGAGAGAGGGGGGCAGTGGGATTAGTTTGGGGTTGATACAGGGCTATGGGGAGAGAGGGGGACAGTGGGATTAGTTTGGGATTGATGCAGGGTTATGGGGGGAGAGTGGGGCAGTGGGATTAGTTTGGGGATTGATACAGGGCTATGGGGAGAGAGTGGGGCAGTGGGATTAGTTTGGGATTGACACAGGGCTATGGGGAGAGAGGGGGGCAGTGGGATTAGTTTGGGGTTGATACAGGGCTATGGGGAGAGAGGGGGACAGTGGGATTAGTTTGGGATTGATGCAGGGCTATGGGGGGAGAGTGGGGCAGTGGGATTAGTTTGGGGATTGATACAGGGCTATGGGGAGAGAGTGGGGCAGTGAGATTAGTTTGGGGATTGATACAGGGCTATGGGGAGAGAGTGGGGCAGTGGGATTAGTCTGGGATTGATACAGGGCTATGGGGAGAGAGTGGGGCAGTGGGATTAGTTTGGGGATTGATACAGGGCTATGGGGAGAGAGTGGGGCAGTGGGATTAGTCTGGGATTGATACGGGGCTATGGGGAGAGAGGGGGACAGTGGGATTAGTTTGGGGGTTGATACAGGGCTATGGGGAGAGGGTGGGGCAGTGGGATTAGTTTGGGATTGATACAGGGCTATGGGGAGAGAGCGGGGCAGTGGGATTAGTTTGGGATTGATACAGGGCTATGGGGAGAGAGGGGGACAGTGGGATTAGTTTGGGGATTGATACAGGGCTACGGGTAGAGCGGGGCAGTGGGATTAGTTTGGGGGTTGATACAGGGCTATGGGGAGAGGGTGGGGCAGTGGGATTAGTTTGGGATTGATACAGGGCTATGGGGAGAGAGCAGAGCAGTGGGATTAGTTTGGGGTTGATACAGGGCTATGGGGAGAGAGTGGGGCAGTGGGATTAGTTTGGGATTGATACAGGGCTATGGGGAGAGAGCGGTGCAGTGGGATTAGTTTGGGATTGATACAGGGCTATGGGGAGCGAGCGGGGCAGTGGGATTAGTTTGGGGATTGATACAGGGCTATGGGGAGAGAGCGGTGCAGTGGGATTAGTTTGGGGTTGATACAGGGCTATGGGGAGAGCGGGACAGTGGGATTAGTTTAGGATTGATACAGGGCTACGGGGAGAGAGCGGGGCAGTGGGATTAGTTTGGGATTGATACAGGGCTATGGGGAGAGAGTGGGGCAGTGGGATTAGTTTGGGGTTGACACAGGGCTATGGGGAGAGAGCGGGGCAGTGGGATTAGTTTGGGATTGATACAGGGCTATGGGGAGAGAGCGGGGCAGTGGGATTAGTTTGGGATTGATACAGGGCTATGGGGAGAGAGCGGGGCAGTGGGATTAGTTTGGGGTTGATACAGGGCTATGGGGAGAGAGCGGGGCAGTGGGATTAGTTTGGGATTGATACAGGGCTATGGGGAGAGAGCGGGGCAGTGGGTTTAGTTTGGGATTGATCCAGGGCTATGGGGAGAGAGCGGGGCAGTGGGATTAGTTTGGGGATTGATACAGGGCTATGGGGAGAGAGCGGGGCAGTGGGATTAGTTTGGGGATTGATACAGGGCTATGGGGAGAGAGTGGGGCAGTGGGATAAATTTGGGATTGATGCTGGGCTATGGGGAGAGAGCAGGGCAGTGGGATTAGTTTGGGGATTGATACAGGGCTATGGGGAGAGAGCGGGGCAGTGGGATTAGTTTGGGATTGATACAGGGCTACGGGTAGAGCGGGGCAGTGGGATTAGTTTGGGATTGATACAGGGCTATGGGGAGAGAGCGGTGCAGTGGGATTAGTTTGGGATTGATACAGGGCTATGGGGAGCGAGCGGGGCAGTGGGATTAGTTTGGGGATTGATACAGGGCTATGGGGAGAGAGCGGTGCAGTGGGATTAGTTTGGGGTTGATACAGGGCTATGGGGAGAGAGCGGGACAGTGGGATTAGACTGGGATTGATACGGGGCTATGGGGAGAGAGGGGGACAGTGGGATTAGTTTGGGGGTTGATACAGGGCTATGGGGAGAGGGTGGGGCAGTGGGATTAGTTTGGGATTGATACAGGGCTATGGGGAGAGAGCGGGGCAGTGGGATTAGTTTGGGGTTGATACAGGGCTATGGGGAGAGGGTGGGGCAGTGGGATTAGTTTGGGATTGATACAGGGCTATGGGGAGAGAGCGGGGCAGTGGGATTAGTTTGGGATTGATACAGGGCTACGGGGAGAGAGTGGGGCAGTGGGATTAGTTTGGGATTGATACAGGACAATGGGGAGAGCGGGACAGTGGGATTTGTTTGGGATTGATACAGGGCTATGGGGAGAGAGGGGGACAGTGGGATTAGTTTGGGGATTGATACAGGGCTACGGGTAGAGCGGGGCAGTGGGATTAGTTTGGGGGTTGATACAGGGCTATGGGGAGAGGGTGGGGCAGTGGGATTAGTTTGGGATTGATACAGGGCTATGGGGAGAGAGCAGAGCAGTGGGATTAGTTTGGGGTTGATACAGGGCTATGGGGAGAGAGTGGGGCAGTGGGATTAGTTTGGGATTGATACAGGGCTATGGGGAGAGAGCGGTGCAGTGGGATTAGTTTGGGATTGATACAGGGCTATGGGGAGCGAGCGGGGCAGTGGGATTAGTTTGGGGATTGATACAGGGCTATGGGGAGAGAGCGGTGCAGTGGGATTAGTTTGGGGTTGATACAGGGCTATGGGGAGAGAGCGGGACAGTGGGATTAGTTTAGGATTGATACAGGGCTACGGGGAGAGAGCGGGGCAGTGGGATTAGTTTGGGATTGATACAGGGCTATGGGTAGAGAGTGGGGCAGTGGGATTAGTTTGGGGTTGACACAGGGCTATGGGGAGAGACCGTGGCAGTGGGATTAGTTTGGGATTGATACAGGGCTATGGGGAGAGAGCGGGGCAGTGGGATTAGTTTGGGATTGATACAGGGCTATGGGGAGAGAGCGGGGCAGTGGGATTAGTTTGGGGTTGATACAGGGCTATGGGGAGAGAGCGGGGCAGTGGGATTAGTTTGGGATTGATACAGGGCTATGGGGAGAGAGCGGGGCAGTGGGATTAGTTTGGGATTGATCCAGGGCTATGGGGAGAGAGCGGGGCAGTGGGATTAGTTTGGGGATTGATACAGGGCTATGGGGAGAGAGCGCGGCAGTGGGATTAGTTTGGGGATTGATACAGGGCTATGGGGAGAGAGTGGGGCAGTGGGATTAATTTGGGATTGATGCTGGGCTATGGGGAGAGAGCAGGGCAGTGGGATTAGTTTGGGGATTGATACAGGGCTATGGGGAGAGAGCGGGGCAGTGGGATTAGTTTGGGATTGATACAGGGCTATGGGGAGAGAGCAGGGCAGTGGGATTAGTTTGGGGATTGATACAGGGCTATGGGGAGAGAGTGGGGCAGTGGCATTAGTTTGGGATTGATACAGGGCAATGGGGAGAGAGCAGGGCAGTGGGATTAGTTTGGGGATTGATACAGGGCTATGGGGAGAGAGTGGGGCAGTGGGATTAGTTTGGGATTGACACAGGGCTATGGGGAGAGAGTGGGGCAGTGGGATCAGTTTGGGGATTGATACAGGGCTATGGGGAGAGAGTGGGGCAGTGAGATTAGTTTGGGGATTGATAAAGGGCTATGGGGACAGAGTGGGGCAGTGGGATTAGTCTGGGATTGATACGGGGCTATGGGGAGAGAGGGGGACAGTGGGATTAGTTTGGGGATTGACACAGGGCTATGGGGAGAGAGTGGGGCAGTGGGATTAGTTTGGGGTTGACACAGGGCTATGGGGAGAGAGCGGGGCAGTGGGATTAGTTTGGGATTGATACAGGGCTATGGGGAGAGAGCGGGGCAGTGGGATTAGTTTGGGATTGATACAGGGCTATGGGGAGAGAGCGGGGCAGTGGGATTAGTTTGGGGTTGATACAGGGCTATGGGGAGAGAGCGGGGCAGTGGGATTAGTTTGGGATTGATACAGGGCTATGGGGAGAGAGCGGGGCAGTGGGATTAGTTTGGGATTGATCCAGGGCTATGGGGAGAGAGCGGGGCAGTGGGATTAGTTTGGGGATTGATACAGGGCTATGGGGAGAGAGCGGGGCAGTGGGATTAGTTTGGGGATTGATACAGGGCTATGGGGAGAGAGTGGGGCAGTGGGATTAATTTGGGATTGATGCTGGGCTATGGGGAGAGAGCAGGGCAGTGGGATTAGTTTGGGGATTGATACAGGGCTATGGGGAGAGAGCGGGGCAGTGGGATTAGTTTGGGATTGATACAGGGCTACGGGTAGAGCGGGGCAGTGGGATTAGTTTGGGATTGATACAGGGCTATGGGGAGAGAGCGGTGCAGTGGGATTAGTTTGGGATTGATACAGGGCTATGGGGAGCGAGCGGGGCAGTGGGATTAGTTTGGGGATTGATACAGGGCTATGGGGAGAGAGCGGTGCAGTGGGATTAGTTTGGGGTTGATACAGGGCTATGGGGAGAGAGCGGGACAGTGGGATTAGACTGGGATTGATACGGGGCTATGGGGAGAGAGGGGGACAGTGGGATTAGTTTGGGGGTTGATACAGGGCTATGGGGAGAGGGTGGGGCAGTGGGATTAGTTTGGGATTGATACAGGGCTATGGGGAGAGAGCGGGGCAGTGGGATTAGTTTGGGATTGATACAGGGCTATGGGGAGAGAGTGGGGCAGTGGGATTAGTTTGGGATTGATACAGGACAATGGGGAGAGCGGGACAGTGGGATTTGTTTGGGATTGATACAGGGCTATGGGGAGAGAGGGGGACAGTGGGATTAGTTTGGGGACTGATACAGGGCTACGGGTAGAGCGGGGCAGTGGGATTAGTTTGGGGGTTGATACAGGGCTATGGGGAGAGGGTGGGGCAGTGGGATTAGTTTGGGATTGATACAAGGCTATGGGGAGAGAGCAGAGCAGTGGGATTAGTTTGGGGTTGATACAGGGCTATGGGGAGAGAGTGGGGCAGTGGGATTAGTTTGGGATTGATACAGGGCTATGGGGAGAGAGCGGTGCAGTGGGATTAGTTTGGGATTGATACAGGGCTATGGGGAGCGAGCGGGGCAGTGGGATTAGTTTGGGGATTGATACAGGGCTATGGGGAGAGAGCGGTGCAGTGGGATTAGTTTGGGGTTGATACAGGGCTATGGGGAGAGAGCGGGACAGTGGGATTAGTTTAGGATTGATACAGGGCTACGGGGAGAGAGCGGGGCAGTGGGATTAGTTTGGGATTGATACAGGGCTATGGGGAGAGAGTGGGGCAGTGGGATTAGTTTGGGGTTGACACAGGGCTATGGGGAGAGACCGTGGCAGTGGGATTAGTTTGGGATTGATACAGGGCTATGGGGAGAGAGCGGGGCAGTGGGATTAGTTTGGGGTTGATACAGGGCTATGGGGAGAGAGCGGGGCAGTGGGATTAGTTTGGGATTGATACAGGGCTATGGGGAGAGAGCGGGGCAGTGGGATTAGTTTGGGATTGATCCAGGGCTATGGGGAGAGAGCGGGGCAGTGGGATTAGTTTGGGGATTGATACAGGGCTATGGGGAGAGAGCGGGGCAGTGGGATTAGTTTGGGGATTGATACAGGGCTATGGGGAGAGAGTGGGGCAGTGGGATTAATTTGGGATTGATGCTGGGCTATGGGGAGAGAGCAGGGCAGTGGGATTAGTTTGGGGATTGATACAGGGCTATGGGGAGAGAGCGGGGCAGTGGGATTAGTTTGGGATTGATACAGGGCTATGGGGAGAGAGCAGGGCAGTGGGATTAGTTTGGGGATTGATACAGGGCTATGGGGAGAGAGTGGGGCAGTGGCATTAGTTTGGGATTGATACAGGGCAATGGGGAGAGAGCAGGGCAGTGGGATTAGTTTGGGGATTGATACAGGGCTATGGGGAGAGAGTGGGGCAGTGGGATTAGTTTGGGATTGACACAGGGCTATGGGGAGAGAGTGGG
This sequence comes from Scyliorhinus torazame, assembly GCF_047496885.1. NCBI lineage: Eukaryota > Metazoa > Chordata > Chondrichthyes > Carcharhiniformes > Scyliorhinidae > Scyliorhinus > Scyliorhinus torazame. The sequence continues at coordinate 223,522,059 of NC_092720.1, forward strand.
GCAGTGGGATCAGTTTGGGGATTGATACAGGGCTATGGGGAGAGAGTGGGGCAGTGAGATTAGTTTGGGGATTGATACAGGGCTATGGGGAGAGAGTGGGGCAGTGGGATTAATTTGGGATTGATGCTGGGCTATGGGGAGAGAGCAGGGCAGTGGGATTAGTTTGGGGATTGATACAGGGCTATGGGGAGAGAGCGGGGCAGTGGGATTAGTTTGGGATTGATACAGGGCTACGGGTAGAGCGGGGCAGTGGGATTAGTTTGGGATTGATACAGGGCTATGGGGAGAGAGCGGTGCAGTGGGATTAGTTTGGGATTGATACAGGGCTATGGGGAGCGAGCGGGGCAGTGGGATTAGTTTGGGGATTGATACAGGGCTATGGGGAGAGAGCGGTGCAGTGGGATTAGTTTGGGGTTGATACAGGGCTATGGGGAGAGAGCGGGACAGTGGGATTAGACTGGGATTGATACGGGGCTATGGGGAGAGAGGGGGACAGTGGGATTAGTTTGGGGGTTGATACAGGGCTATGGGGAGAGGTTGGGGCAGTGGGATTAGTTTGGGATTGATACAGGGCTATGGGGAGAGAGCGGGGCAGTGGGATTAGTTTGGGATTGATACAGGGCTATGGGGAGAGAGTGGGGCAGTGGGATTAGTTTGGGATTGATACAGGACAATGGGGAGAGCGGGACAGTGGGATTTGTTTGGGATTGATACAGGGCTATGGGGAGAGAGGGGGACAGTGGGATTAGTTTGGGGACTGATACAGGGCTACGGGTAGAGCGGGGCAGTGGGATTAGTTTGGGGGTTGATACAGGGCTATGGGGAGAGGGTGGGGCAGTGGGAATAGTTTCGGATTGATACAAGGCTATGGGGAGAGAGCAGAGCAGTGGGATTAGTTTGGGGTTGATACAGGGCTATGGGGAGAGAGTGGGGCAGTGGGATTAGTTTGGGATTGATACAGGGCTATGGGGAGAGAGCGGTGCAGTGGGATTAGTTTGGGATTGATACAGGGCTATGGGGAGCGAGCGGGGCAGTGGGATTAGTTTGGGGATTGATACAGGGCTATGGGGAGAGAGCGGTGCAGTGGGATTAGTTTGGGGTTGATACAGGGCTATGGGGAGAGAGCGGGACAGTGGGATTAGTTTAGGATTGATACAGGGCTACGGGGAGAGAGCGGGGCAGTGGGATTAGTTTGGGATTGATACAGGGCTATGGGGAGAGAGTGGGGCAGTGGGATTAGTTTGGGGTTGACACAGGGCTATGGGGAGAGACCGTGGCAGTGGGATTAGTTTGGGATTGATACAGGGCTATGGGGAGAGAGCGGGGCAGTGGGATTAGTTTGGGGTTGATACAGGGCTATGGGGAGAGAGCGGGGCAGTGGGATTAGTTTGGGATTGATACAGGGCTATGGGGAGAGAGCGGGGCAGTGGGATTAGTTTGGGATTGATCCAGGGCTATGGGGAGAGAGCGGGGCAGTGGGATTAGTTTGGGGATTGATACAGGGCTATGGGGAGAGAGCGGGGCAGTGGGATTAGTTTGGGGATTGATACAGGGCTATGGGGAGAGAGTGGGGCAGTGGGATTAATTTGGGATTGATGCTGGGCTATGGGGAGAGAGCAGGGCAGTGGGATTAGTTTGGGGATTGATACAGGGCTATGGGGAGAGAGCGGGGCAGTGGGATTAGTTTGGGATTGATACAGGGCTATGGGGAGAGAGCAGGGCAGTGGGATTAGTTTGGGGATTGATACAGGGCTATGGGGAGAGAGTGGGGCAGTGGCATTAGTTTGGGATTGATACAGGGCAATGGGGAGAGAGCAGGGCAGTGGGATTAGTTTGGGGATTGATACAGGGCTATGGGGAGAGAGTGGGGCAGTGGGATTAGTTTGGGATTGACACAGGGCTATGGGGAGAGAGTGGGGCAGTGGGATCAGTTTGGGGATTGATACAGGGCTATGGGGAGAGAGTGGGGCAGTGAGATTAGTTTGGGGATTGATACAGGGCTATGGGGACAGAGTGGGGCAGTGGGATTAGTCTGGGATTGATACGGGGCTATGGGGAGAGAGGGGGACAGTGGGATTAGTTTGGGGATTGACACAGGGCTATGGGGAGAGAGCGGGGCAGTGGGATTAGTTTGGGATTGATACAGGGCTATGGGGAGAGAGTGGGGCAGTGGGATTAGTTTGGGGATTGATACAGGGCTATGGGGAGAGGGTGGGGCAGTGGGATTAGTTCGGGATTGATACAGGGCTTTGGGGAGAGTGTGGGACAGTGGGATTAGTTTGGGATTGATACAGGGATATGGGGAGAGAGTGGGGCAGTGAGATTATTTTGGGATCTATACAGGGCTATGGGGAGAGGGTGGGGCAGTTGGATTAGTTTGGGATTGACACAGAGCTATGGGGAGAGAGTGGGATTAGTTTGGGGATTGATACAGGGCTCTGGGGAGAGAGTGGGCAGTGAGATTATTTTGGGGATTGATACAGGGCTATGGGGAATGAGTGGGGCAGTGGGATTAGTTTGGGATTCATACAGGGCTATGGGGAGAGAGTGGGGCAGTGGGATTCGTTTGGGATTGATACAGGGCTATGGGGAGAGAGCGGGGCAGTGGGATTAGTCTGGGATTGATACAGGGCTATGGGGAGAGAGCAGGGCAGTGAGATTATTTTGGGGATTGATACAGGGCTCTGGGGAATGAGTGGGGCAGTGGGATTAGTTTGGGATTGATACAGGGCTATGGGGAGAGAGTGGGGCAGTGGGATTCGTTGGGGATTGATACAGGGCTATGGGGAGAGAGCGGGGCAGTGGGATTAGTCTGGGATTGATACAGGGCTATGGGGAGAGAGCGGGGCAGTGGGATTAGTTTGGGATTGATCCAGGGCTATGGGGAGAGGGTGGGGCAGTGGGATTAGTTTGGGATTGATCCAGGGCTATGGGGAGAGGGTGGGGCAGTGGGATTAGTTTGGGATTGATACAGGGCTATGGGAGAGAGTGGGACAGTGGGATTAGTTTGGGATTGACACAGGGCTATGGGGAGAGAGTGGGGCAGTGGGATTAGTTTGGGGGTTGATACAGGGCTATGGGGAGAGGGTGGGGCAGTGGGATTAGTTTGGGATTGATACAGGGCTATGGGGAGAGAGCGGGGCAGTGGGATTAGTTTGGGATTGATACAGGGCTATGGGGAGAGAGTGGGGCAGTGGGATTAGTTTGGGATTGATACAGGACAATGGGGAGAGCGGGACAGTGGGATTTGTTTGGGATTGATACAGGGCTATGGGGAGAGAGGGGGACAGTGGGATTAGTTTGGGGATTGATACAGGGCTACGGGTAGAGCGGGGCAGTGGGATTAGTTTGGGGGTTGATACAGGGCTATGGGGAGAGGGTGGGGCAGTGGGATTAGTTTTGGATTGATACAGGGCTATGGGGAGAGAGCAGAGCAGTGGGATTAGTTTGGGGTTGATACAGGGCTATGGGGAGAGAGTGGGGCAGTGGGATTAGTTTGGGATTGATACAGGGCTATGGGGAGAGAGCGGTGCAGTGGGATTAGTTTGGGATTGATACAGGGCTATGGGGAGCGAGCGGGGCAGTGGGATTAGTTTGGGGATTGATACAGGGCTATGGGGAGAGAGCGGTGCAGTGGGATTAGTTTGGGGTTGATACAGGGCTATGGGGAGAGAGCGGGACAGTGGGATTAGTTTGGGATTGATACAGGGCTACGGGGAGAGAGCGGGGCAGTGGGATTAGTTTGGGATTGATACAGGGTTATGGGGAGAGAGTGGGGCAGTGGGATTAGTTTGGGGTTGACACAGGGCTATGGGGAGAGAGCGGGGCATTGGGATTAGTTTGGGATTGATACAGGGCTATGGGGAGAGAGCGGGGCAGTGGGATTAGTTTGGGATTGATACAGGGCTATGGGGAGAGAGCGGGGCAGTGGGATTAGTTTGGGGTTGATACAGGGCTATGGGGAGAGAGCGGGGCAGTGGGATTAGTTTGGGATTGATACAGGGCTATGGGGAGAGAGCGGGGCAGTGGGATTAGTTTGGGATTGATCCAGGGCTATGGGGAGAGAGCGGGGCAGTGGGATTAGTTTGGGGATTGATACAGGGCTATGGGGAGAGAGCGGGGCAGTGGGATTAGTTTGGGGATTGATACAGGGCTATGGGGAGAGAGTGGGGCAGTGGGATTAGTTTGGGATTGATGCTGGGCTATGGGGAGAGAGCAGGGCAGTGGGATTAGTTTGGGGATTGATACAGGGCTATGGGGAGAGAGCGGGGCAGTGGGATTAGTTTGGGATTGATACAGGGCTATGGGGAGAGCAGGGCAGTGGGATTAGTTTGGGGATTGATACAGGGCTATGGGGAGAGAGTGGGGCAGTGGCATTAGTTTGGGATTGATACAGGGCTATGGGGAGAGAGCAGGGCAGTGGGATTAGTTTGGGGATTGATACAGGGCTATGGGGAGAGAGTGGGGCAGTGGGATTAGTTTGGGATTGACACAGGGCTATGGGGAGAGAGTGGGGCAGTGGGATCAGTTTGGGGATTGATACAGGGCTATGGGGAGAGAGTGGGGCAGTGAGATTAGTTTGGGGATTGATACAGGGCTATGGGGACAGAGTGGGGCAGTGGGATTAGTCTGGGATTGATACGGGGCTATGGGGAGAGAGGGGGACAGTGGGATTAGTTTGGGGATTGACACAGGGCTATGGGGAGAGAGCGGGGCAGTGGGATTAGTTTGGGGTTGATACAGGGCTATGGGGAGAGAGGGGGACAGTGGGATTAATTTGGGGTTGATAATGGGCTATGGGGAGAGAGGGGGACAGTGGGATTAGTTTGGGGTTGATACAGGGCTATGGGGAGAGAGTGGGGCAGTGGGATTAGTTTGGGATTGATACAGGGCTATGGGGAGAGAGGGGGACAGTGGGATTAGTTTGGGATTGATACAGGGCTATGGGGAGAGAGTGGGGCAGTGAGATTAGTTTGGGGTTGATACAGGGCTATGGGGAGAGAGTGGGGCAGTGGGATTAGTTTGGGATTGACACAGGGCTATGGGGAGAGAGGGGGGCAGTGGGATTAGTTTGTGGTTGATACAGGGCTATGGGGAGAGAGGGGGACAGTGGGATTAGTTTGGGATTGATGCAGGGCTATGGGGGGAGAGTGGGGCAGTGGGATTAGTTTGGGGATTGATACAGGGCTATGGGGAGAGAGCAGGGCAGTGGGATTAGTTTGGGGATTGATACAGGGCTATGGGGAGAGAGTGGGGCAGTGGGATTAGTTTTGGATTGACACAGGGCTATGGGGAGAGAGTGGGGCAGTGGGATCAGTTTGGGGATTGATACAGGGCTATGGGGAGAGAGTGGGGCAGTGAGATTAGTTTGGGGATTGATACAGGGCTATGGGGACAGAGTGGGGCAGTGGGATTAGTCTGGGATTGATACGGGGCTATGGGGAGAGAGGGGGACAGTGGGATTAGTTTGTTGATTGACACAGGGCTATGGGGAGAGAGCGGGGCAGTGGGATTAGTTTGGGATTGATACAGGGCTATGGGGAGAGAGTGGGGCAGTGGGATTAGTTTGGGGATTGATACAGGGCTATGGGGAGAGGGTGGGGCAGTGGGATTAGTTCGGGATTGATACAGGGCTTTGGGGAGAGAGTGGGACAGTGGGATTAGTTTGGGATTGATACAGGGATATGGGGAGAGAGTGGGGCAGTGAGATTATTTTGGGATCTATACAGGGCTATGGGGAGAGGGTGGGGCAGTTGGATTAGTTTGGGATTGACACAGAGCTATGGGGAGAGAGTGGGATTAGTTTGGGGATTGATACAGGGCTCTGGGGAGAGAGTGGGCAGTGAGATTATTTTGGGGATTGATACAGGGCTATGGGGAATGAGTGGGGCAGTGGGATTAGTTTGGGATTGATACAGGGCTATGGGGAGAGAGTGGGGCAGTGGGATTCGTTTGGGATTGATACAGGGCTATGGGGAGAGAGCAGGGCAGTGAGATTATTTTGGGGATTGATACAGGGCTATGGGGAATGAGTGCGGCAGTGGGATTAGTTTGGGATTGATACAGGGCTATGGGGAGAGCGGGGCAGTGGGATTAGTTTGGGGGTTGATACAGGGCTATGGGGAGAGGGTGGGGCAGTGGGAATAGTTTCGGATTGATACAAGGCTATGGGGAGAGAGCAGAGCAGTGGGATTAGTTTGGGGTTGATACAGGGCTATGGGGAGAGAGTGGGGCAGTGGGATTAGTTTGGGATTGATACAGGGCTATGGGGAGAGAGCGGTGCAGTGGGATTAGTTTGGGATTGATACAGGGCTATGGGGAGCGAGCGGGGCAGTGGGATTAGTTTGGGGATTGATACAGGGCTATGGGGAGAGAGCGGTGCAGTGGGATTAGTTTGGGGTTGATACAGGGCTATGGGGAGAGAGCGGGACAGTGGGATTAGTTTAGGATTGATACAGGGCTACGGGGAGAGAGCGGGGCAGTGGGATTAGTTTGGGATTGATACAGGGCTATGGGGAGAGAGTGGGGCAGTGGGATTAGTTTGGGGTTGACACAGGGCTATGGGGAGAGACCGTGGCAGTGGGATTAGTTTGGGATTGATACAGGGCTATGGGGAGAGAGCGGGGCAGTGGGATTAGTTTGGGGTTGATACAGGGCTATGGGGAGAGAGCGGGGCAGTGGGATTAGTTTGGGATTGATACAGGGCTATGGGGAGAGAGCGGGGCAGTGGGATTAGTTTGGGATTGATCCAGGGCTATGGGGAGAGAGCGGGGCAGTGGGATTAGTTTGGGGATTGATACAGGGCTATGGGGAGAGAGCGGGGCAGTGGGATTAGTTTGGGGATTGATACAGGGCTATGGGGAGAGAGTGGGGCAGTGGGATTAATTTGGGATTGATGCTGGGCTATGGGGAGAGAGCAGGGCAGTGGGATTAGTTTGGGGATTGATACAGGGCTATGGGGAGAGAGCGGGGCAGTGGGATTAGTTTGGGATTGATACAGGGCTATGGGGAGAGAGCAGGGCAGTGGGATTAGTTTGGGGATTGATACAGGGCTATGGGGAGAGAGTGGGGCAGTGGCATTAGTTTGGGATTGATACAGGGCAATGGGGAGAGAGCAGGGCAGTGGGATTAGTTTGGGGATTGATACAGGGCTATGGGGAGAGAGTGGGGCAGTGGGATTAGTTTGGGATTGACACAGGGCTATGGGGAGAGAGTGGGGCAGTGGGATCAGTTTGGGGATTGATACAGGGCTATGGGGAGAGAGTGGGGCAGTGAGATTAGTTTGGGGATTGATACAGGGCTATGGGGACAGAGTGGGGCAGTGGGATTAGTCTGGGATTGATACGGGGCTATGGGGAGAGAGGGGGACAGTGGGATTAGTTTGGGGATTGACACAGGGCTATGGGGAGAGAGCGGGGCAGTGGGATTAGTTTGGGATTGATACAGGGCTATGGGGAGAGAGTGGGGCAGTGGGATTAGTTTGGGGATTGATACAGGGCTATGGGGAGAGGGTGGGGCAGTGGGATTAGTTCGGGATTGATACAGGGCTTTGGGGAGAGTGTGGGACAGTGGGATTAGTTTGGGATTGATACAGGGATATGGGGAGAGAGTGGGGCAGTGAGATTATTTTGGGATCTATACAGGGCTATGGGGAGAGGGTGGGGCAGTTGGATTAGTTTGGGATTGACACAGAGCTATGGGGAGAGAGTGGGATTAGTTTGGGGATTGATACAGGGCTCTGGGGAGAGAGTGGGCAGTGAGATTATTTTGGGGATTGATACAGGGCTATGGGGAATGAGTGGGGCAGTGGGATTAGTTTGGGATTCATACAGGGCTATGGGGAGAGAGTGGGGCAGTGGGATTCGTTTGGGATTGATACAGGGCTATGGGGAGAGAGCGGGGCAGTGGGATTAGTCTGGGATTGATACAGGGCTATGGGGAGAGAGCAGGGCAGTGAGATTATTTTGGGGATTGATACAGGGCTCTGGGGAATGAGTGGGGCAGTGGGATTAGTTTGGGATTGATACAGGGCTATGGGGAGAGAGTGGGGCAGTGGGATTCGTTGGGGATTGATACAGGGCTATGGGGAGAGAGCGGGGCAGTGGGATTAGTCTGGGATTGATACAGGGCTATGGGGAGAGAGCGGGGCAGTGGGATTAGTTTGGGATTGATCCAGGGCTATGGGGAGAGGGTGGGGCAGTGGGATTAGTTTGGGATTGATCCAGGGCTATGGGGAGAGGGTGGGGCAGTGGGATTAGTTTGGGATTGATACAGGGCTATGGGAGAGAGTGGGACAGTGGGATTAGTTTGGGATTGACACAGGGCTATGGGGAGAGAGTGGGGCAGTGGGATTAGTTTGGGGGTTGATACAGGGCTATGGGGAGAGGGTGGGGCAGTGGGATTAGTTTGGGATTGATACAGGGCTATGGGGAGAGAGCGGGGCAGTGGGATTAGTTTGGGATTGATACAGGGCTATGGGGAGAGAGTGGGGCAGTGGGATTAGTTTGGGATTGATACAGGACAATGGGGAGAGCGGGACAGTGGGATTTGTTTGGGATTGATACAGGGCTATGGGGAGAGAGGGGGACAGTGGGATTAGTTTGGGGATTGATACAGGGCTACGGGTAGAGCGGGGCAGTGGGATTAGTTTGGGGGTTGATACAGGGCTATGGGGAGAGGGTGGGGCAGTGGGATTAGTTTTGGATTGATACAGGGCTATGGGGAGAGAGCAGAGCAGTGGGATTAGTTTGGGGTTGATACAGGGCTATGGGGAGAGAGTGGGGCAGTGGGATTAGTTTGGGATTGATACAGGGCTATGGGGAGAGAGCGGTGCAGTGGGATTAGTTTGGGATTGATACAGGGCTATGGGGAGCGAGCGGGGCAGTGGGATTAGTTTGGGGATTGATACAGGGCTATGGGGAGAGAGCGGTGCAGTGGGATTAGTTTGGGGTTGATACAGGGCTATGGGGAGAGAGCGGGACAGTGGGATTAGTTTGGGATTGATACAGGGCTACGGGGAGAGAGCGGGGCAGTGGGATTAGTTTGGGATTGATACAGGGTTATGGGGAGAGAGTGGGGCAGTGGGATTAGTTTGGGGTTGACACAGGGCTATGGGGAGAGAGCGGGGCATTGGGATTAGTTTGGGATTGATACAGGGCTATGGGGAGAGAGCGGGGCAGTGGGATTAGTTTGGGATTGATACAGGGCTATGGGGAGAGAGCGGGGCAGTGGGATTAGTTTGGGGTTGATACAGGGCTATGGGGAGAGAGCGGGGCAGTGGGATTAGTTTGGGATTGATACAGGGCTATGGGGAGAGAGCGGGGCAGTGGGATTAGTTTGGGATTGATCCAGGGCTATGGGGAGAGAGCGGGGCAGTGGGATTAGTTTGGGGATTGATACAGGGCTATGGGGAGAGAGCGGGGCAGTGGGATTAGTTTGGGGATTGATACAGGGCTATGGGGAGAGAGTGGGGCAGTGGGATTAGTTTGGGATTGATGCTGGGCTATGGGGAGAGAGCAGGGCAGTGGGATTAGTTTGGGGATTGATACAGGGCTATGGGGAGAGAGCGGGGCAGTGGGATTAGTTTGGGATTGATACAGGGCTATGGGGAGAGCAGGGCAGTGGGATTAGTTTGGGGATTGATACAGGGCTATGGGGAGAGAGTGGGGCAGTGGCATTAGTTTGGGATTGATACAGGGCTATGGGGAGAGAGCAGGGCAGTGGGATTAGTTTGGGGATTGATACAGGGCTATGGGGAGAGAGTGGGGCAGTGGGATTAGTTTGGGATTGACACAGGGCTATGGGGAGAGAGTGGGGCAGTGGGATCAGTTTGGGGATTGATACAGGGCTATGGGGAGAGAGTGGGGCAGTGAGATTAGTTTGGGGATTGATACAGGGCTATGGGGACAGAGTGGGGCAGTGGGATTAGTCTGGGATTGATACGGGGCTATGGGGAGAGAGGGGGACAGTGGGATTAGTTTGGGGATTGACACAGGGCTATGGGGAGAGAGCGGGGCAGTGGGATTAGTTTGGGGTTGATACAGGGCTATGGGGAGAGAGGGGGACAGTGGGATTAATTTGGGGTTGATAATGGGCTATGGGGAGAGAGGGGGACAGTGGGATTAGTTTGGGGTTGATACAGGGCTATGGGGAGAGAGTGGGGCAGTGGGATTAGTTTGGGATTGATACAGGGCTATGGGGAGAGAGGGGGACAGTGGGATTAGTTTGGGATTGATACAGGGCTATGGGGAGAGAGTGGGGCAGTGAGATTAGTTTGGGGTTGATACAGGGCTATGGGGAGAGAGTGGGGCAGTGGGATTAGTTTGGGATTGACACAGGGCTATGGGGAGAGAGGGGGGCAGTGGGATTAGTTTGTGGTTGATACAGGGCTATGGGGAGAGAGGGGGACAGTGGGATTAGTTTGGGATTGATGCAGGGCTATGGGGGGAGAGTGGGGCAGTGGGATTAGTTTGGGGATTGATACAGGGCTATGGGGAGAGAGCAGGGCAGTGGGATTAGTTTGGGGATTGATACAGGGCTATGGGGAGAGAGTGGGGCAGTGGGATTAGTTTTGGATTGACACAGGGCTATGGGGAGAGAGTGGGGCAGTGGGATCAGTTTGGGGATTGATACAGGGCTATGGGGAGAGAGTGGGGCAGTGAGATTAGTTTGGGGATTGATACAGGGCTATGGGGACAGAGTGGGGCAGTGGGATTAGTCTGGGATTGATACGGGGCTATGGGGAGAGAGGGGGACAGTGGGATTAGTTTGTTGATTGACACAGGGCTATGGGGAGAGAGCGGGGCAGTGGGATTAGTTTGGGATTGATACAGGGCTATGGGGAGAGAGTGGGGCAGTGGGATTAGTTTGGGGATTGATACAGGGCTATGGGGAGAGGGTGGGGCAGTGGGATTAGTTCGGGATTGATACAGGGCTTTGGGGAGAGAGTGGGACAGTGGGATTAGTTTGGGATTGATACAGGGATATGGGGAGAGAGTGGGGCAGTGAGATTATTTTGGGATCTATACAGGGCTATGGGGAGAGGGTGGGGCAGTTGGATTAGTTTGGGATTGACACAGAGCTATGGGGAGAGAGTGGGATTAGTTTGGGGATTGATACAGGGCTCTGGGGAGAGAGTGGGCAGTGAGATTATTTTGGGGATTGATACAGGGCTATGGGGAATGAGTGGGGCAGTGGGATTAGTTTGGGATTGATACAGGGCTATGGGGAGAGAGTGGGGCAGTGGGATTCGTTTGGGATTGATACAGGGCTATGGGGAGAGAGCAGGGCAGTGAGATTATTTTGGGGATTGATACAGGGCTATGGGGAATGAGTGCGGCAGTGGGATTAGTTTGGGATTGATACAGGGCTATGGGGAGAGAGTGGGGCAGTGGGATTCGTTTGGGATTGATACAGGGCTATGGGGAGAGAGCGGGGCAGTGGGATTAGTCTGGGATTGATACAGGGCTATGGGGAGAGAGTGGGGCAGTGGGATTAGTTTGGGATTGATCCAGGGCTATGGGGAGAGGGTGGGGCAGTGGGATTAGTTTGGGATTGATACAGGGCTATGGGAGAGAGTGGGACAGTGGGATTAGTTTGGGATTGACACAGGGCTATGGGGAGAGAGTGGGGCAGTGGGATTAGTTTGGGGGTTGATACAGGGCTATGGGGAGAGGGTGGGGCAGTGGGATTAGTTTGGGATTGATACAGGGCTATGGGGAGAGAGCGGGGCAGTGGGATTAGTTTGGGATTGATACAGGGCTATGGGGAGAGAGTGGGGCAGTGGGATTAGTTTGGGATTGATACAGGACAATGGGGAGAGCGGGACAGTGGGATTTGTTTGGGATTGATACAGGGCTATGGGGAGAGAGGGGGACAGTGGGATTAGTTTGGGGATTGATACAGGGCTACGGGTAGAGCGGGGCAGTGGGATTAATTTGGGGGTTGATACAGGGCTATGGGGAGAGGGTGGGGCAGTGGGATTAGTTTGGGATTGATACAGGGCTATGGGGAGAGAGCAGAGCAGTGGGATTAGTTTGGGGTTGATACAGGGCTATGGGGAGAGAGTGGGGCAGTGGGATTAGTTTGGGATTGATACAGGGCTATGGGGAGAGAGCGGTGCAGTGGGATTAGTTTGGGATTGATACAGGGCTATGGGGAGCGAGCGGGGCAGTGGGATTAGTTTGGGGATTGATACAGGGCTATGGGGAGAGAGCGGTGCAGTGGGATTAGTTTGGGGTTGATACAGGGCTATGGGGAGAGAGCGGGACAGTGGGATTAGTTTGGGATTGATACAGGGCTACGGGGAGAGAGCGGGGCAGTGGGATTAGTTTGGGATTGATACAGGGCTATGGGGAGAGAGTGGGGTAGTGGGATTAGTTTGGGGTTGACACAGGGCTATGGGGAGAGAGCGGGGCAGTGGGATTAGTTTGGGATTGATACAGGGCTATGGGGAGAGAGCGGGGCAGTGGGATTAGTTTGGGATTGATACAGGGCTATGGGGAGAGAGCGGGGCAGTGGGATTAGTTTGGGGTTGATACAGGGCTATGGGGAGAGAGCGGGGCAGTGGGATTAGTTTGGGATTGATCCAGGGCTATGGGGAGAGAGCGGGGCAGTGGGATTAGTTTGGGGATTGATACAGGGCTATGGGGAGAGAGCGGGGCAGTGGGATTAGTTTGGGGATTGATACAGGGCTATGGGGAGAGAGTGGGGCAGTGGGATTAGTTTGGGATTGATGCTGGGCTATGGGGAGAGAGCAGGGCAGTGGGATTAGTTTGGGGATTGATACAGGGCTATGGGGAGAGAGCGGGGCAGTGGGATTAGTTTGGGATTGATACAGGGCTATGGGGAGAGCAGGGCAGTGGGATTAGTTTGGGGATTGATACAGGGCTATGGGGAGAGAGTGGGGCAGTGGCATTAGTTTGGGATTGATACAGGGCTATGGGGAGAGAGCAGGGCAGTGGGATTAGTTTGGGGATTGATACAGGGCTATGGGGAGAGAGTGGGGCAGTGGGATTAGTTTGGGATTGACACAGGGCTATGGGGAGAGAGTGGGGCAGTGGGATCAGTTTGGGGATTGATACAGGGCTATGGGGAGAGAGGGGGACAGTGGGATTAATTTGGGGTTGATAATGGGCTATGGGGAGAGAGGGGGACAGTGGGATTAGTTTGGGGTTGATACAGGGCTATGGGGAGAGAGTGGGGCAGTGGGATTAGTTTGGGATTGATACAGGGCTATGGGGAGAGAGGGGGACAGTGGGATTAGTTTGGGATTGATACAGGGCTATGGGGAGAGAGTGGGGCAGTGAGATTAGTTTGGGGTTGATACAGGGCTATGGGGAGAGAGTGGGGCAGTGGGATTAGTTTGGGATTGACACAGGGCTATGGGGAGAGAGGGGGGCAGTGGGATTAGTTTGGGGTTGATACAGGGCTATGGGGAGAGAGGGGGACAGTGGGATTAGTTTGGGATTGATGCAGGGCTATGGGGGGAGAGTGGGGCAGTGGAATTAGTTTGGGGATTGATACAGGGCTATGGGGAGAGAGTGGGGCAGTGGGATTAGTTTGGGATTGACACAGGGCTATGGGGAGAGAGGGGGGCAGTGGGATTAGTTTGGGGTTGATACAGGGCTATGGGGAGAGAGGGGGACAGTGGGATTAGTTTGGGATTGATGCAGGGCTATGGGGGGAGAGTGGGGCAGTGGGATTAGTTTGGGGATTGATACAGGGCTATGGGGAGAGAGTGGGGCAGTGAGATTAGTTTGGGGATTGATACAGGGCTATGGGGAGAGAGTGGGGCAGTGGGATTAGTCTGGGATTGATACGGGGCTATGGGGAGAGAGGGGGACAGTGGGATTAGTTTGGGGGTTGATACAGGGCTATGGGGAGAGGGTGGGGCAGTGGGATTAGTTTGGGATTGATACAGGGCTATGGGGAGAGAGCGGGGCAGTGGGATTAGTTTGGGATTGATACAGGGCTATGGGGAGAGAGTGGGGCAGTGGGATTAGTTTGGGATTGATACAGGACAATGGGGAGAGCGGGACAGTGGGATTAGTTTGGGGATTGATACAGGGCTACGGGTAGAGCGGGGCAGTGGGATTAGTTTGGGGGTTGATACAGGGCTATGGGGAGAGGGTGGGGCAGTGGGATTAGTTTGGGATTGATACAGGGCTATGGGGAGAGAGCAGAGCAGTGGGATTAGTTTGGGGTTGATACAGGGCTATGGGGAGAGAGTGGGGCAGTGGGATTAGTTTGGGATTGATACAGGGCTATGGGGAGAGAGCGATGCAGTGGGATTAGTTTGGGATTGATACAGGGCTATGGGGAGCGAGCGGGGCAGTGGGATTAGTTTGGGGATTGATACAGGGCTATGGGGAGAGAGCGGTGCAGTGGGATTAGTTTGGGGTTGATACAGGGCTATGGGGAGAGTGCGGGACAGTGGGATTAGTTTAGGATTGATACAGGGCTACGGGGAGAGAGCGGGGCAGTGGGATTAGTTTGGGATTGATACAGGGCTATGGGGAGAGAGTGGGGCAGTGGGATTAGTTTGGGGTTGACACAGGGCTATGGGGAGAGAGCGGGGCAGTGGGATTAGTTTGGGATTGATACAGGGCTATGGGGAGAGAGCGGGGCAGTGGGATTAGTTTGGGATTGATACAGGGCTATGGGGAGAGAGCGGGGCAGTGGGATTAGTTTGGGGTTGATACAGGGCTATGGGGAGAGAGCGGGGCAGTGGGATTAGTTTGGGATTGATACAGGGCTATGGGGAGAGAGCGGGGCAGTGGGATTAGTTTGGGATTGATCCAGGGCTATGGGGAGAGAGCGGGGCAGTGGGATTAGTTTGGGGATTGATACAGGGCTATGGGGAGAGAGCGGGGCAGTGGGATTAGTTTGGGGATTGATACAGGGCTATGGGGAGAGAGTGGGGCAGTGGGATTAGTTTGGGATTGATGCTGGGCTATGGGGAGAGAGCAGGGCAGTGGGATTAGTTTGGGGATTGATACAGGGCTATGGGGAGAGCGCGGGGCAGTGGGATTAGTTTGGGATTGATACAGGGCTATGGGGAGAGAGCAGGGCAGTGGGATTAGTTTGGGGATTGATACAGGGCTATGGGGAGAGAGTGGGGCAGTGGCATTAGTTTGGGATTGATACAGGGCTATGGGGAGAGAGTGGGGCAGTGAGATTAGTTTGGGGATTGATACAGGGCTATGGGGACAGAGTGGGGCAGTGGGATTAGTCTGGGATTGATACGGGGCTATGGGGAGAGAGGGGGACAGTGGGATTAGTTTGGGGATTGACACAGGGCTATGGGGAGAGAGCGGGGCAGTGGGATTAGTTTGGGGTTGATACAGGGCTATGGGGAGAGAGGGGGACAGTGGCATTAATTTGGGGTTGATACAGGGCTATGGGGAGAGAGGGGGACAGTGGGATTAGTTTGGGGTTGATACAGGGCTATGGGGAGAGAGTGGGGCAGTGGGATTAGTTTGGGATTGATACAGGGCTATGGGGAGAGAGGGGGACAGTGGGATTAGTTTGGGATTGATACAGGGCTATGGGGAGAGAGTGGGGCAGTGAGATTAGTTTGGGGTTGATACAGGGCTATGGGGAGAGAGTGGGGCAGTGAGAATAGTTTGGGATTGACACAGGGCTATGGGGAGAGAGGGGGGCAGTGGGATTAGTTTGGGGTTGATACAGGGCTATGGGGAGACAGGGGGACAGTGGGATTAGTTTGGGATTGATGCAGGGCTATGGGGGGAGAGTGGGGCAGTGGGATTAGTTTGGGGATTGATACAGGGCTATGGGGAGAGAGTGGGTCAGTGGGATTAGTTTGGGATTGACACAGGGCTATGGGGAGAGAGGGGGGCAGTGGGATTAGTTTGGGGTTGATACAGGGCTATGGGGAGAGAGGGGGACAGTGGGATTAGTTTGGGATTGATACAGGGCTATGGGGAGAGAGGGGGACAGCGGGATTAGTTTGGGATTGATACAGGGCTATGGGGAGAGAGGGGGACAGTGGGATTAGTTTGGGAGTGATACGTGCCGTTAGTCAGAGCCTTCCAATTAAAAAAACACTCTTCTACTGCTACCCTCTGTCTTCTGTTCCCAAACCAGTTCTGTTTCCAACTTGCCTGCTCCCCTCTGATCCCATGTGACTTCACCTTTTGTACCTGTCTACCTTGAGGTACCCTGTCAAAGGCTTTCCTGAAGTCCACGTAAACAACATCCACCACCATCTCCTCATCAATCATCTTTGTCCCCTTCTCAGAAAACTCGATCAAATTAGTGTGGCACGACCTCCCCTTCACACAACCATGCAGTCCATCACGAGTAAGTGGTCTTTCCAAATGTGAATAAATCCAATCTATAAGAATCTTTTCCAATAATTTCCTGCCACTGCTCACCGGCCTGTAATTCCCGGGATTATCCCTGCTGCCCTTCTTAAACAATGGAACAACATTGGCTACTCTCCAGTCCTCTGGAACTTCACCTGTAGCCAATCAGGATACAAAGATTACTGTCAAGGCCCCAACAAATTCCTCCCTTGCCTCCCTCAGTATTCTGGGGTAGATCCCATCAGGCCCTGGGGATTTATCTTTTTAAGATGACTTCCTCTTTATTAATTTCAACATGACAGAATATCTATGCACTCTACCCTGTATTCCTCTTCCAACAAGTCCTTCTCTTTGTGAATACTGAGGCAAAATATTCATTTAGTATCTCTCCCATTTAAGACCATAAGACATAGGAGCGGAAGTAAGGCCATTCGGCCCATCGAGTCCACTCCACCATTCAATCATGGCTGATTTCAACTCCATTTACCCGCTCTCTCGCCATAGCCCTTAATTCCTCAAGAAATCAAGAATTTATCAACTTCTGTCTTAAAGACACTCAACGTCCCGGCCTCCACCGCCCTCTGTGGCAATGAATTCCACAGACCCACCACTCTCTGGCTGAAGAAATTTCTCCTCATCTCTGTTCTAAAGTGACTCCCTTTTATTCTAAGGCTGTGCCCCCGGGTCCTAGTCTCCCCTGCTAATGGAAACAACTTCCCTACTTCCACCCTATCTAAGCCATTCATTATCTTGTAAGTTTCTATTAGATCTCCCCTCAACCTCCTAAACTCCAATGAATATAATCCCAGGATCCTCAGACGTTCATCGTATGTTAGGCCTACCATTCCTGGGATCATCCGTGTGAATCTCCGCTGGACCCGCTCCAGTGCCAGTATGTCCTTCCTGAGGTGTGGGGCCCAAAATTGCTCACAGTATTCTAAATGGGGCCTAACTAATGCTTTATAAAGCTTCAGAAGTACATCCCTGCTTTTATATTCCAAGCCTCTTGAGATGAATGACAACATTGCATTTGCTTTCTTAATTACAGACTCAACCTGCAAGTTTACCTTTAGAGAATCCTGGACTAGGACTCCCAAGTCCCTTTGCACTTCAGCATTATGAATTTTGTCACCGTTTAGAAAATAGTCCATGCCTCTATTCTTTTTTCCAAAGTGCAAGACCTCGCACTTGCCCACATTGAATTTCATCAGCCATTTCTTGGACCACTCCCCTAAACTGTCTAAATTTTTCTGCAGCCTCCCCACCTCCTCCATACTACCTGCCCCTCCACCTATCTTTGTATCATCGGCAAACTTAGCCAGAATGCCCCCAGTCCCGTCATCTAGATCGTTAATATATAAAGAGAACAGCTGTGGCCCCAACACTGAACCCTGCGGGACACCACTCGTCACCGGTTGCCATTCCGAAAAAGAACCTTTTATCCCAACTCTCTGCCTTCTGCCTGACAGCCAATCGTCAATCCATGTTAGTACCTTGCCTCGAATACCATGGGCCCTTATTTTACTCAGCAGTCTCCCGTGAGGCACCTTATCAAAGGCCTTTTGGAAGTCAAGATAGATAACATCCATTGGCTCTCCTTGGTCTAACCTATTTGTTATCCCTTCAAAGAACTCTAACAGGTTTGTCAGGCACGACCTCCCCTTACTAAATCCATGCTGACTTGTCCTAATCCGACCCTGCACTTCCAAGAATTTAGAAATCTCATCCTTAACAATGGATTCTAGAATCTGGCCAACAACCGAGGTTAGGCTAATTGGCCTATAATTTTCCATCTTTTTCCTTGTTCCCTTCTTGAACAAGGGGGTTACAACAGCGATTTTCCAATCCTCTGGGACTTTCCCTGACTCCAGTGACTTTTGAACGATCATAACTAACGCCTCCACTATTTCTTCAGCTATCTCCTTTAGAACACTAGGATGTAGCCCATCTGGGCCCGGAGATTTATCAATTTTTAGACCTCTTAGTTTCTCTAGCACTTTCTCCTTTGTGATGGCTACCATATTCAACTCTGCCCCCTGACTCTCCTGAATTGTTGGGATATTACTCATGTCTTCTACTGTGAAGACTGACGCAAAGTACTTATTTAGTGCCTCAGCTATTTCCTTGTCTCCCATCACTAGATTACCAGCATCATTTTGGAGCGGCCCAATGTCTACTTTTGCCTCCCGTTTGTTTTTAATGTATTTAAAGAAACTTTTACTATCATTCCTAATGTTACTGGCTAGCCTACCTTCATATTTGATCCTCTCTTTCCTTATTTCTCTCTTTGTTATCCTCTGTTTGTTTTTGTAGCCTTCCCAATCTTCTGACTTCCCACTACGCTTTGCCACATTATAGGCTTTCTCTTTTGCTTTGATGCATTCCCTAACTTCCTTTGTCAGCCATGGCTGTCTTATCCTCCCTCTGATAACCTTTCTTTTCTTTGGGATGAACCTCTGTACTGTGTCCTCAATTACTCCCAGAAACTCCTGCCATTGCTGTTCTACTGTCTTTCCCACTAGGCTCTGCTCCCAGTCGATTTTCGTCAGTTCCTCCCTCATGCCCCTGTAGTTACCTTTATTTAACTGTAACACCTTTACATCTGATTCTACCTTCTTTCTTTCAAATTGGAGATTGAATTCTACCATATTATGATCACTGCCTCCTAAGTGTTCCCTTACTTTCAGATCTTTAATCAAGTCTGGCTCATTACATAACACTAAGTCCAGAATGGCCTGTTCCCTCGTGGGCTCCATCACAAGCTGTTCCAAAAAGCTCTGTAAACATTCAATGAATTCCCTTTCCTTGGGTCCGCTGGCAGCATTATTTACCCAGTCCACCTGCATATTGAAGTCCCCCATGATCACTGTGACCTTGCCTTTCTGACATGCACTTTCTATTTCGTGGTGCATTTTGTGCCCCCGGTCCTGACCACTGTTAGGAGGCCTGGACATAACTCCCATTATGTTTTTTTTGCCTTTGTGGTTCCTCAACTCTACCCACACAGACTCCACATCATCTGACCCTATGTCATTTAGTGCTATTGATTTAATTTCATTCCTAATTAACAAGGCAACCCCGCCCCCTCTGCCCACCTCTCTGTCTTTTCGATAGGTTGTGAATCCCTGGATGTTTAAATGCCAGTCCTGAACCCCCTGCAACCATGTCTCTGTGATGCCTACCACATCATACCTGCCAGTCACAATCTGGGCCACAAGCTCATCTACCTTGTTCCGTACACTGCGCGCATTTAAATATAGCACCTTTAATTCTCTATTGACCGTCCCTTTTTGTTTCCTTAGTGTGGTGGACCTTGGTTTACTGAGCCTTTCCATACACTGTGTCATATTTTGTGGGATGGGGACTATCGTAACCTCTCGTGAGTTCTGTCTTTTCGTGCTTTTTTGTATTCCTAAGCAGCTACGCTTCCCACTGATTACTTCACCTCTTGGTTCCCTGACTTTCCCTTCCCCCCCAATCTTTAGTTTAAAGTCCTATTGACCACCCTATTTACTCTTTTCGCCAGAACACTGGTCCCAGCTCGGTTCAGGTGGAGACCATCCCAACGGTATAGGTCCCCCCTGTCCCAAAACTGATGCCAGTGTCCCATGAAAAGGAACCCCTCATTCCCACACCACTCTTTCAGCCACGTGTTAACTTCCCTTATTCTTGCCTCCCGATGCCAATTTGCACGTGGCTCGGGCAGTAATCCGGAGATTATGACCCTTGAGGACCTGTTTTATAATTTGAATCCTAGCTCTTTATAATCTCTAAACAGGTCCTCTTTCCTAGACTTGCCTATGTTGTTGGTACCGACATGGACCACAACAACTGGATCCTCCCCCTCCCTCTCCAGTATCCTTTCAGGCCGGTCAGAGATGTCCCGCACCCTAGCACCGGGCAGGCAACATACCATGCGGGACTCTTTATCCTGCTCACAAAGGATACTATCTATCCCTCTGATAATTTCCTCTGGTTCCACACATAGATTCCCTCTAATATCCTTGAGTGGGCCAACCCTTTCTCTGGCTGCCCTCTTGCGCTTTACATATAAAAAGCCTTCGGGTTTTCCTTAATCCTGTTTGCCAATGCCATTTCATGACCCCTTTTAGGCTTCCCAACTCCTGCTGCAATGTCCCTTTCCAACTCACCGTCCAACAGCGAAGACAGTCATGCCAATCACGGTTTTCCTTCTCTTGTAGTATTCATCACGCTCGACCGGATCGTACGTCCCTGTCCAAACAATCGGTGCCCCCCACGAGGTCATTGTCGGCTCACCAGTGACGGCACTGCAAATAAAAACGGTTAGAGCCTTAATCACCTCCATTTACATAGAATCATAGAATTTACAGTGCAAAAGGAGGCCATTTGGCCCATCGAGTCAGCACCGACCCACTTAGGCCCTCATTTCCGCCCTATTCCCGTCACCCAATAACCCCTCCTGACTTTTTTTTTGGCACTAAGGGCAATTTATCGCGGCCAATCCACCTAACCTGCACGTCTTTGGACTTGTGGGAGGAAACCGGAGCACCCGGAGGAAACCCACACACACACACGGGGAGAGCGTGCAGACTCCGCACAGACAGTGACCCAAGCCGGGAATCGACCCTGGGACCCAGGCGCTGTGAAGCAACAGTGCTAACCACTGCGCTGCCGTGCCGCCACATCTGCCTCGACATCTTTGTCCATCTCCGACGCTCCATCCCCGCCCGCCCCCCCCCCCTCCCCGCCCCCAACTACAGGATAAATCTGTCAACATTTCCAGCTCTCCCCAATTTAAGAGTCAACCAGACTCAAAACATTAGCTCTCGCCTCTCCCCACGGATGCTTTCAGAGCTGCCGAGCTTGTCCAGCATTTCCTATCTGTGTGTTCCACATTCCAGCGGCCGCAGTGATTTGCTTTGAGATTATTTTTGCGTTTGGAACCCGGAGCCTTGGGAGCAGCCCTCACCTCGAGGCGCGAGGCGACGACGGTTTCCAATGGTGGAAAAGCAGCGTCCATTGATTGTCAAGTAAAGGTTTCAGTCAGATATGTGGGCAACCTCCTCAAGGAGGAGGCGCTGTCAATTAATGATGTTATTCACGTAACAGAGAGGCAGGAGCTTCTGGGATTGGGTTGGGTTTTGTTTATTGTCACGTGTACCGAGGTAGAGTGAAAAGTATTTTTCTACGAGCAGCTCAACAGAAGTACATGGGAAGAAAAGAAAATACATAATAGAGCAACACAAGGTACACAATGTAACTAGACAACACCGGCATCGGATGAAGCATACAGGGTGTAGTGTTAATGAGGTCAGTCCATAAGAGGGTCGTTTAGGAGTCTGGTGACAGCGGGGAAGAAGCTCGTGCGTGTTCTCAGACTTCTGTATCTCCTGCCCGATGGAAGAAGTTAGAAGAGTGAGTAAGCCGGGTGGGATGCTTTTGTTCGGAAAGCTGGATGTACAAGTGTTTTCAGAGGGGATGTGTTATGATAAAGGAAAAAAGTCACTTGTGGGAGTGGGAGACAGGCCCCCGAACAGTAACCGCAGGTCGGGCCTAACGGGGGCAGGCAGTGGCTTCGTGGTACTGACGCTGGACGGGCAGGCAGTGGTGTCGTGGGACTGACGCTGGACGGGCAGGCAGTGGCTTCGTGGTACTGACGCTGGACGGGCAGGCAGTGGTGTCGTGGTACTGACGCTGGACGGGCAGGCAGTGGCTTTGTGGTACTGACGCTGGACGGGCAGGCAGTGGCTTCGTGGTACTGACGCTGGACGGGCAGGCAGTGGCGTTGTGGGACTGACGCTGGATGGGCAGGCAGTGGCGTCGTGGTACTGACGCTGGACGGGCAGGCAGTGGTGTCGTGGTACTGACGCTGGACGGGCAGGCAGTGGCGTCGTGGGACTGACGCTGGACGGGCAGGCAGTGGTGTCGTGGGACTGACGCTGGACGGGCAGGCAGTGGCGTCGTGGTACTGACGCTGGACGGGCAGGCAGTGGCGTCGTGGTACTGACGCTGGACGGGCAGGCAGTGGCGTTGTGGGACTGACGCTGGACGGGCAGGCAGTGGCGTCGTGGTACTGACGCTGGACGGGCAGGCAGTGGCGTCGTGGTACTGACGCTGGACGGGCAGGCAGTGGTGTCGTGGGACTGACGCTGGACGGGCAGGCAGTGGCGTCGTGGGACTGACGCTGGACGGGCAGGCAGTGGTGTCGTGGTACTGACGCTGGACGGGCAGGCAGTGGCGTTGTGGGACTGACGCTGGATGGGCAGGCAGTGGTGTTGTGGGACTGACGCTGGATGGGCAGGCAGTGGCGTAGTGGTACTGACGCTGGACGGGCAGGCAGTGGATTCGTGGGACTGATGCTGGACGGGCAGGCAGTGGCTTCGTGGTACTGACGCTGGACGGGCAGGCAGTGGCGTCGTGGTACTGACGCTGGACGGGCAGGCAGTGGCGTCGTGGTACTGACGCTGGACGGGCAGGCAGTGGCGTTGTGGGACTGACGCTGGATGAGCAGGCAGTGGCTTCGTGGGACTGACGCTGGATGAGCAGGCAGTGGCGTTGTGGGACTGACGCTGGATGGGCAGGCAGTGGCTTCGTGGGACTGACGCTGGACGGGCAGGCAGTGGCGTCGTGGTACTGACGCTGGACGGGCAGGCAGTGGCTTCGTGGGACTGACGCTGGACGGGCAGGCAGTGGTGTCGTGGTACTGACGCTGGACGGGCAGGCAGTGGTGTTGTGGTACTGACGCTGGACGGGCAGGCAGTGGCTTCGTGGGACTGACGCTGGACGGGCAGGCAGTGGCTTCGTGGTACTGACGCTGGACGGGCAGGCAGTGGTGTCGTGGTACTGACGCTGGACGGGCAGGCAGTGGCGTCGTGGTACTGACGCTGGACGGGCAGGCAGTGGCTTCGTGGTACTGACGCTGGATGAGCAGGCAGTGGTGTTGTGGGACTGACGCTGGATGGGCAGGCAGTGGCTTCGTGGGACTGACGCTGGACGGGCAGGCAGTGGTGTCGTGGGACTGACGCTGGACGGGCAGGCAGTGGCGTCGTGGTACTGACGCTGGACGGGCAGGCAGTGGCGTCGTGGTACTGACGCTGGACGGGCAGGCAGTGGCTTCGTGGTACTGACGCTGGATGAGCAGGCAGTGGTGTTGTGGGACTGACGCTGGATGGGCAGGCAGTGGCTTCGTGGGACTGACGCTGGACGGGCAGGCAGTGGCTTCGTGGTACTGACGCTGGATGAGCAGGCAGTGGTGTTGTGGGACTGACGCTGGATGGGCAGGCAGTGGCGTTGTGGGACTGACGCTGGATGGGCAGGCAGTGGCGTTGTGGGACTGACGCTGGACGGGCAGGCAGTGGCGTCGTGGGACTGACGCTGGACGGGCAGGCAGTGGCTTCGTGGGACTGACGCTGGACGGGCAGGCAGTGGCTTCGTGGTACTGACGCTGGACGGGCAGGCAGTGGCGTCGTGGGACTGACGCTGGACGGGCAGGCAGTGGCTTCGTGGGACTGACGCTGGATGAGCAGGCAGGGGTGTTGTGGGACTGACGCTGGACGGGCAGGCAGTGGCTTCGTGGTACTGACGCTGGACGGGCAGGCAGTGGCGTCGTGGGACTGACGCTGGACGGGCAGGCAGTGGCTTCGTGGGACTGACGCTGGATGAGCAGGCAGTGGTGTCGTGGTACTGACGCTGGACGGGCAGGCAGTGGTGTCGTGGTACTGACGCTGGACGGGCAGGCAGTGGTGTCGTGGGACTGACGCTGGACGGGCAGGCAGTGGTGTCATGGTACTGACGCTGGACGGGCAGGCAGTGGCGTCGTGGGACTGACGCTGGACGGGCAGGCAGTGGCTTCGTGGGACTGACGCTGGACGGGCAGGCAGTGGCTTCGTGGTACTGACGCTGGACGGGCAGGCAGTGGCGTCGTGGGACTGACGCTGGACGGGCAGGCAGTGGCTTCGTGGGACTGACGCTGGATGAGCAGGCAGGGGTGTTGTGGGACTGACGCTGGACGGGCAGGCAGTGGCTTCGTGGTACTGACGCTGGACGGGCAGGCAGTGGCGTCGTGGGACTGACGCTGGACGGGCAGGCAGTGGCTTCGTGGGACTGACGCTGGATGAGCAGGCAGGGGTGTTGTGGGACTGACGCTGGACGGGCAGGCAGTGGTGTTGTGGGACTGACGCTGGACGGGCAGGCAGTGGCGTCGTGGGACTGACGCTGGATGGGCAGGCAGTGGCTTCGTGGGACTGACGCTGGACGGGCAGGCAGTGGCGTTGTGGGACTGACGCTGGATGGGCAGGCAGTGGCGTTGTGGGACTGACGCCGGACGGGCAGGCAGTGGCGTCGTGGGACTGACGCTGGACGGGCAGGCAGTGGCTTCGTGGGACTGACGCTGGATGAGCAGGCAGTGGCGTTGTGGGACTGACGCTGGATGGGCAGGCAGTGGCGTTGTGGGACTGACGCCGGACGGGCAGGCAGTGGCGTTGTGGGACTGACGCTGGACGGGCAGGCAGTGGCTTCGTGGGACTGACGCTGGACGGGCAGGCAGTGGCGTTGTGGGACTGACGCTGGACGGGCAGGCAGTGGCGTCGTGGGACTGACGCTGGACGGGCAGGCAGTGGCTTCGTGGGACTGACGCTGGATGAGCAGGCAGTGGCGTTGTGGGACTGACGCTGGACGGGCAGGCAGTGGCTTCGTGGGACTGACGCTGGACGGGCAGGCAGTGGCGTCGTAGGACTGACGCTGGACGGGCAGGCAGTGGCTTCGTGGGACTGACGCTGGACGGGCAGGCAGTGGCTTCGTGGGACTGACGCTGGACGGGCAGGCAGTGGCGTCGTAGGACTGACGCTGGACGGGCAGGCAGTGGCTTCGTGGGACTGACGCTGGACGGGCAGGCAGTGGCGGCGTGGTACTGACGCTGGACGGGCAGGCAGTGGCGGCGTGGTACTGACGCTGGATGGGCAGGCAGTGGCGTCGTGGGACTGACGCTGGACGGGCAGGCAGTGGCGTCGTGGTACTGACGCTGGACGGGCAGGCAGTGGCTTCGTGGGACTGACGCTGGACGGGCAGGCAGTGGTGTCGTGGGACTGACGCTGGACGGGCAGGCAGTGGCGTTGTGGGACTGACGCTGGACGGGCAGGCAGTGGTGTCGTGGGACTGACGCTGGACGGGCAGGCAGTGGTGTCGTGGGACTGACGCTGGACGGGCAGGCAGTGGCTTCGTGGTACTGACGCTGGACGGGCAGGCAGTTGTGTTGTGGGACTGACGCTGGATGGGCAGGCAGTGGCTTCGTGGGACTGACGCTGGACGGGCAGGCAGTGGCGTTGTGGGACTGACGCTGGACGGGCAGGCAGTGGTGTTGTGGGACTGACGCCGGACGGGCAGGCAGTGGCTTCGTGGGACTGACGCTGGACGGGCAGGCAGTGGCGTTGTGGGACTGACGCTGGACGGGCAGGCAGTGGCGTTGTGGGACTGACGCCGGACGGGCAGGCAGTGGCGTCGTGGGACTGACGCTGGACGGGCAGGCAGTGGCTTCGTGGGACTGACGCTGGACGGGCAGGCAGTGGCGTTGTGGGACTGACGCTGGATGGGCAGGCAGTGGCGTTGTGGGACTGACGCTGGACGGGCAGGCAGTGGTGTCGTGGGACTGACGCTGGACGGGCAGGCAGTGGCGTCGTGGGACTGACGCTGGACGGGCAGGCAGTGGCGTCGTGGGACTGACGCTGGACGGGCAGGCAGTGGCGTCGTGGGACTGACGCTGGACGGGCAGGCAGTGGCTGCGTGGTACTGACGCTGGACGGGCAGGCAGTGGCGTCGTGGGACTGACGCTGGACGGGCAGGCAGTGGCGTCGTGGGACTGACGCTGGACGGGCAGGCAGTGGTGTCGTGGGACTGACGCTGGACGGGCAGGCAGTGGCTTCGTGGTACTGACGCTGGACAGGCAGGCAGTGGCGTCGTGGCACTGACGCTGGACGGGCAGGCAGTGGTGTCGTGGTACTGACGCTGGACGGGCAGGCAGTGGTGTCGTGGGACTGACGCTGGACGGGCAGGCAGTGGCGTTGTGGGACTGACGCTGGATGGGCAGGCAGTGGTGTTGTGGGACTGACGCCGGACGGGCAGGCAGTGGTGTCGTGGGACTGACGCTGGACGGGCAGGCAGTGGTGTCGTGGGACTGACGCTGGACGGGCAGGCAGTGGCGTCGTGGGACTGACGCTGGACGGGCAGGCAGTGGCTTCGTGGTACTGACGCTGGACGGGCAGGCAGTGGTGTCGTGGGACTGACGCTGGACGGGCAGGCAGTGGCTTCGTGGTACTGACGCTGGACGGGCAGGCAGTGGTGTCGTGGTACTGACGCTGGACGGGCAGGCAGTGGCGTCGTGGTACTGACGCTGGACGGGCAGGCAGTGGCGTCGTGGGACTGACGCTGGACGGGCAGGCAGTGGATTCGTGGGACTGATGCTGGACGGGCAGGCAGTGGCTTCGTGGTACTGACGCTGGACGGGCAGGCAGTGGCGTTGTGGGACTGACGCTGGATGGGCAGGCAGTGGCGTCGTGGTACTGACGCTGGACGGGCAGGCAGTGGATTCGTGGGACTGATGCTGGACGGGCAGGCAGTGGCTTCGTGGGACTGACGCTGGACGGGCAGGCAGTGGCTTCGTGGGACTGACGCTGGACGGGCAGGCAGTGGTGTCGTGGTACTGACGCTGGACGGGCAGGCAGTGGCTTCGTGGGACTGACGCTGGACGGGCAGGCAGTGGTGTCGTGGTACTGACGCTGGACGGGCAGGCAGTGGCGTCGTGGTACTGACGCTGGACGGGCAGGCAGTGGCGTCGTGGTACTGACGCTGGACGGGCAGGCAGTGGCGTTGTGGGACTGACGCTGGATGAGCAGGCAGTGGCGTTGTGGGACTGACGCTGGATGAGCAGGCAGTGGCGTTGTGGGACTGACGCTGGATGGGCAGGCAGTGGCTTCGTGGGACTGACGCTGGACGGGCAGGCAGTGGCGTCGTGGTACTGACGCTGGACGGGCAGGCAGTGGCTTCGTGGGACTGACGCTGGACGGGCAGGCAGTGGTGTCGTGGTACTGACGCTGGACGGGCAGGCAGTGGTGTTGTGGTACTGACGCTGGACGGGCAGGCAGTGGCTTCGTGGGACTGACGCTGGACGGGCAGGCAGTGGCTTCGTGGTACTGACGCTGGACGGGCAGGCAGTGGCGTCGTGGTAC
This sequence comes from Scyliorhinus torazame, assembly GCF_047496885.1. NCBI lineage: Eukaryota > Metazoa > Chordata > Chondrichthyes > Carcharhiniformes > Scyliorhinidae > Scyliorhinus > Scyliorhinus torazame. The sequence goes on from NC_092720.1 coordinate 223,549,588, forward strand.
TGACGCTGGACGGGCAGGCAGTGGCTTCGTGGTACTGACGCTGGATGAGCAGGCAGTGGTGTTGTGGGACTGACGCTGGATGGGCAGGCAGTGGCTTCGTGGGACTGACGCTGGACGGGCAGGCAGTGGTGTCGTGGGACTGACGCTGGACGGGCAGGCAGTGGCGTCGTGGTACTGACGCTGGACGGGCAGGCAGTGGCTTCGTGGTACTGACGCTGGATGAGCAGGCAGTGGTGTTGTGGGACTGACGCTGGATGGGCAGGCAGTGGCGTTGTGGGACTGACGCTGGATGGGCAGGCAGTGGCGTTGTGGGACTGACGCTGGATGGGCAGGCAGTGGCGTCGTGGGACTGACGCTGGACGGGCAGGCAGTGGCTTCGTGGGACTGACGCTGGACGGGCAGGCAGTGGCTTCGTGGTACTGACGCTGGACGGGCAGGCAGTGGCGTCGTGGGACTGACGCTGGACGGGCAGGCAGTGGCTTCGTGGGACTGACGCTGGATGAGCAGGCAGGGGTGTTGTGGGACTGACGCTGGACGGGCAGGCAGTGGCTTCGTGGTACTGACGCTGGACGGGCAGGCAGTGGCGTCGTGGGACTGACGCTGGACGGGCAGGCAGTGGCTTCGTGGGACTGACGCTGGACGGGCAGGCAGTGGTGTCGTGGGACTGACGCTGGACGGGCAGGCAGTGGCTTCGTGGTACTGACGCTGGACGGGCAGGCAGTGGTGTCGTGGTACTGACGCTGGACGGGCAGGCAGTGGCTTCGTGGGACTGACGCTGGACGGGCAGGCAGTGGCGTTGTGGGACTGACGCTGGATGGGCAGGCAGTGGTGTCATGGTACTGACGCTGGACGGGCAGGCAGTGGCGTCGTGGGACTGACGCTGGACGGGCAGGCAGTGGCTTCGTGGGACTGACGCTGGATGAGCAGGCAGTGGCGTTGTGGGACTGACGCTGGATGGGCAGGCAGTGGCTTCGTGGTACTGACGCTGGACGGGCAGGCAGTGGCGTCGTGGGACTGACGCTGGACGGGCAGGCAGTGGCTTCGTGGGACTGACGCTGGATGAGCAGGCAGGGGTGTTGTGGGACTGACGCTGGACGGGCAGGCAGTGGCTTCGTGGTACTGACGCTGGACGGGCAGGCAGTGGCGTCGTGGGACTGACGCTGGACGGGCAGGCAGTGGCTTCGTGGGACTGACGCTGGACGGGCAGGCAGTGGTGTTGTGGGACTGACGCTGGACGGGCAGGCAGTGGCTTCGTGGGACTGACGCTGGACGGGCAGGCAGTGGCTTCGTGGGACTGATGCTGGACGGGCAGGCAGTGGCGTCGTGGTACTGACGCTGGACGGGCAGGCAGTGGCTTCGTGGGACTGACGCTGGACGGGCAGGCAGTGGCGTCGTGGGACTGACGCTGGACGGGCAGGCAGTGGCTTCGTGGGACTGACGCTGGATGAGCAGGCAGTGGCGTTGTGGGACTGACGCTGGATGGGCAGGCAGTGGCTTCGTGGGACTGACGCTGGACGGGCAGGCAGTGGCGTTGTGGGACTGACGCTGGATGGGCAGGCAGTGGCGTTGTGGGACTGACGCCGGACGGGCAGGCAGTGGCGTCGTGGGACTGACGCTGGACGGGCAGGCAGTGGCGTTGTGGGACTGACGCTGGACGGGCAGGCAGTGGCTTCGTGGGACTGACGCTGGACGGGCAGGCAGTGGCGTTGTGGGACTGACGCTGGACGGGCAGGCAGTGGCGTTGTGGGACTGACGCTGGACGGGCAGGCAGTGGCTTCGTGGGACTGACGCTGGACGGGCAGGCAGTGGCTTCGTGGTACTGACGCTGGACGGGCAGGCAGTGGCGTCGTGGTACTGACGCTGGACGGGCAGGCAGTGGCTTCGTGGGACTGACGCTGGACGGGCAGGCAGGGACTTCGTGGTACTGACGCTGGACGGGCAGGCAGTGGCGTTGTGGGACTGACGCTGGACGGGCAGGCAGTGGTGTTGTGGGACTGACGCTGGACGGGCAGGCAGTGGCTTCGTGGTACTGACGCTGGACGGGCAGGCAGTGGTGTCGTGGGACTGACGCTGGACGGGCAGGCAGTGGCGTTGTGGGACTGACGCTGGACGGGCAGGCAGTGGCGTTGTGGTACTGACGCTGGATGGGCAGGCAGTGGCGTTGTGGGACTGACGCTGGATGGGCAGGCAGTGGCGTTGTGGTACTGACGCTGGACGGGCAGGCAGTGGCGTTGTGGGACTGACGCTGGATGGGCAGGCAGTGGCGTTGTGGTACTGACGCTGGACGGGCAGGCAGTGGCGTTGTGGGACTGACGCTGGATGGGCAGGCAGTGGCTTCGTGGGACTGACGCTGGACGGGCAGGCAGTGGCTTCGTGGGACTGACGCTGGACGGGCAGGCAGTGGCGTTGTGGGACTGACGCTGGACGGGCAGGCAGTGGCGTTGTGGTACTGACGCTGGACGGGCAGGCAGTGGCGTTGTGGGACTGACGCTGGACGGGCAGGCAGTGGCTTTGTGGGACTGATGCTGGACGGGCAGGCAGTGGCTTCGTGGGACTGACGCTGGACGGGCAGGCAGTGGCGTCGTAGGACTGACGCTGGACGGGCAGGCAGTGGCGTCGTAGGACTGACGCTGGACGGGCAGGCAGTGGCTTCGTGGGACTGACGCTGGACGGGCAGGCAGTGGCGTCGTGGTACTGACGCTGGACGGGCAGGCAGTGGTGTCGTGGGACTGACGCTGGACGGGCAGGCAGTGGTGTCGTGGTACTGACGCTGGACGGGCAGGCAGTGGCTTCGTGGGACTGACGCTGGACGGGCAGGCAGTGGTGTCGTGGTACTGACGCTGGACGGGCAGGCAGTGGTGTCGTGGTACTGACGCTGGACGGGCAGGCAGTGGTGTCGTGGTACTGACGCTGGACGGGCAGGCAGTGGCTTCGTGGGACTGACGCTGGACGGGCAGGCAGTGGCTTCGTGGGACTGACGCTGGACGGGCAGGCAGTGGTGTCGTGGGACTGACGCTGGACGGGCAGGCAGTGGTGTCGTGGGACTGACGCTGGACGGGCAGGCAGTGGCTTCGTGGTACTGACGCTGGACGGGCAGGCAGTTGTGTTGTGGGACTGACGCTGGATGGGCAGGCAGTGGCTTCGTGGGACTGACGCTGGACGGGCAGGCAGTGGCGTTGTGGGACTGACGCTGGATGGGCAGGCAGTGGTGTTGTGGGACTGACGCCGGACGGGCAGGCAGTGGCTTCGTGGGACTGACGCTGGACGGGCAGGCAGTGGCGTTGTGGGACTGACGCTGGACGGGCAGGCAGTGGCGTCGTGGGACTGACGCTGGACGGGCAGGCAGTGGCTTCGTGGGACTGACGCTGGACGGGCAGGCAGTGGCGTTGTGGGACTGACGCTGGATGGGCAGGCAGTGGCGTCGTGGCACTGACGCTGGACGGGCAGGCAGTGGTGTCGTGGTACTGACGCTGGACGGGCAGGCAGTGGTGTCGTGGGACTGACGCTGGACGGGCAGGCAGTGGCTTCGTGGGACTGACGCTGGACGGGCAGGCAGTGGCGTCGTGGGACTGACGCTGGACGGGCAGGCAGTGGCTTCGTGGTACTGACGCTGGACGGGCAGGCAGTGGTGTCGTGGGACTGACGCTGGACGGGCAGGCAGTGGCGTCGTGGGACTGACGCTGGACGGGCAGGCAGTGGCGTCGTGGGACTGACGCTGGACGGGCAGGCAGTGGCGTCGTGGGACTGACGCTGGACGGGCAGGCAGTGGCGTTGTGGGACTGACGCTGGACGGGCAGGCAGTGGCGTCGTGGGACTGACGCTGGACGGGCAGGCAGTGGCGTCGTGGGACTGACGCTGGACGGGCAGGCAGTGGCTTCGTGGTACTGACGCTGGACGGGCAGGCAGTGGTGTCGTGGGACTGACGCTGGACGGGCAGGCAGTGGCGTCGTGGGACTGACGCTGGACGGGCAGGCAGTGGCTTCGTGGTACTGACGCTGGACGGGCAGGCAGTGGCGTCGTGGGACTTACGCTGGACGGGCAGGCAGTGGATTCGTGGGACTGATGCTGGACGGGCAGGCAGTGGCTTCGTGGTACTGACGCTGGACGGGCAGGCAGTGGCGTTGTGGGACTGACGCTGGATGGGCAGGCAGTGGCGTCGTGGTACTGACGCTGGACGGGCAGGCAGTGGTGTTGTGGGACTGACGCTGGATGGGCAGGCAGTGGCTTCGTGGGACTGACGCTGGACGGGCAGGCAGTGGTGTTGTGGGACTGACGCTGGATGGGCAGGCAGTGGCTTCGTGGGACTGACGCTGGATGAGCAGGCAGTGGCGTTGTGGGTCTGACGCTGGATGGGCAGGCAGTGGCTTCGTGGGACTGACGCTGGACGGGCAGGCATTGGCGTTGTGGTACTGACGCTGGACGGGCAGGCAGTGGCTTCGTGGGACTGACGCTGGACGGGCAGGCAGTGGCTTCGTGGGACTGACGCTGGATGGGCAGGCAGTGGTGTTGTGGGACTGACGCTGGACGGGCAGGCAGTGGCTTCGTGGGACTGACGCTGGACGGGCAGGCAGTGGTGTTGTGGGACTGACGCTGGACGGGCAGGCAGTGGCGTTGTGGTACTGACGCTGGACGGGCAGGCAGTGGCTTCGTGGTACTGACGCTGGACGGGCAGGCAGTGGCGTTGTGGGACTGACGCTGGATGGGCAGGCAGTGGCTTCGTGGGACTGACGCTGGACGGGCAGGCAGTGGTGTTGTGGGACTGACGCTGGACGGGCAGGCAGTGGCGTTGTGGTACTGACGCTGGACGGGCAGGCAGTGGCTTCGTGGTACTGACGCTGGACGGGCAGGCAGTGGTGTTGTGGGACTGACGCTGGACGGGCAGGCAGTGGCGTTGTGGTACTGACGCTGGACGGGCAGGCAGTGGCTTCGTGGTACTGACGCTGGACGGGCAGGCAGTGGCGTTGTGGGACTGACGCTGGATGGGCAGGCAGTGGCGTTGTGGGACTGACGCTGGATGGGCAGGCAGTGGCGTTGTGGTACTGACGCTGGACGGGCAGGCAGTGGCGTTGTGGTACTGACGCTGGATGGGCAGGCAGTGGCGTTGTGGGACTGACGCTGGATGGGCAGGCAGTGGCGTTGTGGTACTGACGCTGGACGGGCAGGCAGTGGCGTTGTGGTACTGACGCTGGACGGGCAGGCAGTGGTGTCGTGGTACTGACGCTGGACGGGCAGGCAGTGGCTTCGTGGTACTGACGCTGGACGGGCAGGCAGTGGTGTCGTGGTACTGATGCTGGACGGGCAGGCAGTGGCTTCGTGGGACTGACGCTGGACGGGCAGGCAGTGGTTTCGTGGTACTGACGCTGGACGGGCAGGCAGTGGCGTCGTGGTACTGACGCTGGACGGGCAGGCAGTGGCTTCGTGGGACTGACGCTGGACGGGCAGGCAGTGGCGTCGTGGGACTGACGCTGGACGGGCAGGCAGTGGTGTTGTGGTACTGATGCTGGACGGGCAGGCAGTGGCTTCGTGGGACTGACGCTGGACGGGCAGGCAGTGGCTTCGTGGTACTGATGCTGGACGGGCAGGCAGTGGCTTCGTGGGACTGACGCTGGACGGGCAGGCAGTGGTGTCGTGGTACTGACGCTGGACGGGCAGGCAGTGGCTTCGTGGTACTGACGCTGGACGGGCAGGCAGTGGCTTCGTGGTACTGACTCTGGACGGGCAGGCAGTGGTGTTGTGGTACTGACGCTGGACGGGCAGGCAGTGCTGTTGTGGGACTGACGCTGGTCGGGCAGGCAGTGGTGTCGTGGTACTGACGCTGGACGGGCAGGCAGTGCTGTTGTGGGACTGACGCTGGTCGGGCAGGCAGTGGTGTCGTGGTACTGACGCTGGACGGGCAGGCAGTGGCTTCGTGGGACTGACGCTGGACGGGCAGGCAGTGGTGTCGTGGTACTGACGCTGGACGGGCAGGCAGTGGCTTCGTGGTACTGACGCTGGACGGGCAGGCAGTGCTGTTGTGGGACTGACGCTGGTCGGGCAGGCAGTGGTGTCGTGGTACTGACGCTGGACGGGCAGGCAGTGGCTTCGTGGGACTGACGCTGGACGGGCAGGCAGTGGTGTCGTGGTACTGACGCTGGACGGGCAGGCAGTGGCTTCGTGGGACTGACGCTGGACGGGCAGGCAGTGGTGTCGTGGTACTGACGCTGGACGGGCAGGCAGTGGCTTTGTGGTACTGACGCTGGACGGGCAGGCAGTGGCGTCGTGGGACTGACGCTGGACGGGCAGGCAGTGGTGTCGTGGGACTGACGCTGGACGGGCAGGCAGTGGCTTCGTGGTACTGACGCTGGACGGGCAGGCAGTGGTGTTGTGGGACTGACGCTGGACGGGCAGGCAGTGGCATTGTGGGACTGACGCTGGATGGGCAGGCAGTGGCGTTGTGGGACTGACGCTGGACGGGCAGGCAGTGGCTTTGTGGTACTGACGCTGGACGGGCAGGCAGTGGCGTCGTGGGACTGACGCTGGACGGGCAGGCAGTGGTGTCGTGGGACTGACGCTGGACGGGCAGGCAGTGGCTTCGTGGTACTGACGCTGGACGGGCAGGCAGTGGTGTTGTGGGACTGACGCTGGACGGGCAGGCAGTGGCGTTGTGGGACTGACGCTGGACGGGCAGGCAGTGGCGTTGTGGTACTGACGCTGGACGGGCAGGCAGTGGCTTCGTGGTACTGACGCTGGACGGGCAGGCAGTGGTGTTGTGGGACTGACGCTGGACGGGCTGGCAGTGGCGTCGTGGGACTGACGCTGGACGGGCAGGCAGTGGCTTCGTGGTACTGACGCTGGATGGGCAGGCAGTGGTGTCGTGGGACTGACGCTGGACGGGCAGGCAGTGGCTTCGTGGGACTGACGCTGGACGGGCAGGCAGTGGCGTCGTGGGACTGACGCTGGACGGGCAGGCAGTGGTGTCGTGGGACTGACGCTGGACGGGCAGGCAGTGGCTTCGTGGTACTGACGCTGGACGGGCAGGCAGTGGCTTTGTGGTACTGACGCTGGACGGGCAGGCAGTGGTGTCGTGGGACTGACGCTGGACGGGCAGGCAGTGGCTTCGTGGGACTGACGCTGGACGGGCAGGCAGTGGTGTCGTGGTACTGACGCTGGACGGGCAGGCAGTGGTGTCGTGGTACTGACGCTGGACGGGCAGGCAGTGGCATCGTGGTACTGACGCTGGACGGGCAGGCAGTGGTGTTGTGGTACTGGCGCTGGACGGGCAGGCAGTGGCTTCGTGGGACTGACGCTGGTCGGGCAGGCAGTGGCGTCGTGGTACTGACGCTGGACGGGCAGGCAGTGGCGTCGTGGTACTGACGCTGGACGGGCAGGCAGTGGCTTCGTGGGACTGACGCTGGACGGGCAGGCAGTGGCGTCGTGGGACTGACGCTGGACGGGCAGGCAGTGGTGTTGTGGTACTGGCGCTGGACGGGCAGGCAGTGGCGTCGTGGGACTGACGCTGGATGGGCAGGCAGTGGTGTTGTGGTACTGGCGCTGGACGGGCAGGCAGTGGTGTCGTGGTACTGACGCTGGACGGGCAGGCAGTGGTGTTGTGGGACTGACGCTGGACGGGCAGGCAGTGGTGTCGTGGTACTAACGCTGGACGGGCAGGCAGTGGCGTCGTGGGACTGACGCTGGACGGGCAGGCAGTGGCTTCGTGGGACTGACGCTGGACGGGCAGGCAGTGGTGTCGTGGTACTGACGCTGGACGGGCAGGCAGTGGCTTCGTGGTACTGACGCTGGACGGGCAGGCAATGGTGTCGTGGTACTGACGCTGGACGGGCAGGCAGTGGCGTCGTGGTACTGACTCTCGACGGGCAGGCAGTGGTGTCGTGGTACTGACGCTGGACGGGCAGGCAGTGGCGTCGTGGGACGGACGCAGGACGGGCAGGCAGTGGCTTCGTGGGACTGACGCTGGACGGGCAGGCAGTGGTGTCGTGGGACTGACGCTGGACGGGCAGGCAGTGGCTTTGTGGTACTGACGCTGGACGGGCAGGCAGTGGTGTCGTGTTAGTGACGCTGGACGGGCAGGCAGTGGTGTCGTGGGACTGACGCTGGACGGGCAGGCAGTGGCTTCGTGGGACTGACGCTGGACGGGCAGGCAGTGGTGTCGTGGGACTGACGCTGGACGGGCAGGCAGTGGTGTCGTGGGACTGACGCTGGACGGGCAGGCAGTGGCTTCGTGGGACTGACGCTGGACGGGCAGGCAGTGGCGTCGTGGGACTGACGCTGGACGGGCAGGCAGCGGTGTCGTGGGACTGACGCTGGACGGGCAGGCAGTGGTGTCGTGGGACTGACGCTGGACGGGCAGGCAGTGGCTTCGTGGTACTGACGCTGGACGGGCAGGCAGTGGCGGCGTGGTACTGACGCTGGACGGGCAGGCAGTGGTGTCGTGGGACTGACGCTGGACGGGCAGGCAGTGGCTTCGTGGTACTGACGCTGGACGGGCAGGCAGTGGCGGCGTGGGACTGACGCTGGACGGGCAGGCAGTGGCGTCGTGGTACTGACGCTGGACGGGCAGGCAGTGGCGGCGTGGGACTGACGCTGGACGGGCAGGCAGTGGCGTCGTGGTACTGACGCTGGACGGGCAGGCAGTGGTGTCGTGGTACTGACGCTGGACGGGCAGGCAGTGGCGTTGTGGGACTGACGCTGGACGGGCAGGCAGTGGTGTTGTGGTACTGACGCTGGACGGGCAGGCAGTGGCGTCGTGGTGCTGACGCTGGATGGGCAGGCAGTGGTGTTGTGGTACTGACGCTGGACGGGCAGGCAGTGGTGTCGTGGGACTGATGCTGGACGGGCAGGCAGTGGCTTCGTGGTACTGACGCTGGACGGGCAGGCAGTGGTGTTGTGGGACTGACGCTGGACGGGCAGGCAGTGGTGTCGTGGGACTGACGCTGGACGGGCAGGCAGTGGTGTCGTGGGACTGACGCTGGACGGGCAGGCAGTGGTGTCGTGGTACTGACGCTGGACGGGCAGGCAGTGGCGTCGTGGTACTGACGCTGGACGGGCAGGCAGTGGCGTCGTGGTACTGACGCTGGACGGGCAGGCAGTGGCATTCTGGGACTGACGCTGGACGGGCAGGCAGTGGCTTCGTGGTACTGACGCTGGACGGGCAGGCAGCGGTGTCGTGGGACTGACGCTGGACGGGCAGGCAGTGGTGTCGTGGTACTGACGCTGGACGGGCAGGCAGTGGTGTTGTGGTACTGACGCTGGACGGGCAGGCAGTGGCGTCGTGGTACTGACGCTGGACGGGCAGGCAGTGGTGTCGTGGGACTGATGCTGGACGGGCAGGCAGTGGCGTCGTGGTACTGACGCTGGACGGGCAGGCAGTGGCTTCGTGGTACTGACGCTGGACGGGCAGGCAGTGGTGTTGTGGTACTGACGCTGGACGGGCAGGCAGTGGCTTCGTGGTACTGACGCTGGACGGGCAGGCAGTGGTGTCGTGGGACTGACGCTGGACGGGCAGGCAGTGGCGTTGTGGGACTGACGCTGGACGGGCAGGCAGTGGCGTCGTGGTACTGACGCTGGATGGGCAGGCAGTGGTTTCGTGGTACTGACGATGGACGGGCAGGCAGTGGCGTCGTGGGACTGACGCTGGACGGGCAGGCAGTGGCTTTGTGGGACTGACGCTGGACGGGCAGGCAGTGGTGTCGTGGGACTGACGCTGGATGGGCAGGCAGTGGTGTCGTGGGACTGACGCTGGATGGGCAGGCAGTGGTGTCGTGGGACTGATGCTGGACGGGCAGGCAGTGGTGTCGTGGGACTGACGCTGGACGGGCAGGCAGTGGCTTCGTGGGACTGACGCTGGACGGGCAGGCAGTGGTGTTGTGGTACTGACGCTGGACGGGCAGGCAGTGGCGTTGTGGGACTGACGCTGGACGGGCAGGCAGTGGTTTTGTGGTACTGACGCTGGACGGGCAGGCAGTGGCTTCGTGGTACTGACGCTGGACGGGCAGGCAGTGGCTTCGTGGTACTGACGCTGGACGGGCAGGCAGTGGTGTCGTGGTACTGACGCTGGACGGGCAGGCAGTGGTGTCGTGGGACTGACGCTGGACGGGCAGGCAGTGGTTTCGTGGTACTGACGCTGGACGGGCAGGCAGTGGCTTTGTGGTACTGACGCTGGACGGGCAGGCAGTGGCTTCGTGGTACTGACGCTGGACGGGCAGGCAGTGGTGTCGTGGTACTGACGCTGGACGGGCAGGCAGTGGTGTCGTGGGACTGACGCTGGACGGGCAGGCAGTGGTTTCGTGGTACTGACGCTGGACGGGCAGGCAGTGGTTTCGTGGTACTGACGCTGGACGGGCAGGCAGTGGTGTCGTGGTACTGACGCTGGACGGGCAGGCAGTGGCTTCGTGGTACTGACGCTGGACGGGCAGGCAGTGGTTTCGTGGTACTGACGCTGGACGGGCAGGCAGTGGCTTCGTGGTACTGACGCTGGACGGGCAGGCAGTGGCGTCGTGGTACTGACGCTGGACGGGCAGGCAGTGGTGTCGTGGTACTGACGCTGGACGGGCAGGCAGTGGCTTCGTGGTACTGACGCTGGACGGGCAGAAGTGGTGTTGTGGGACTGACGCTGGACGGGCAGGCAGTGGCTTCGTGGGACTGACGCTGGACGGGCAGAAGTGGTGTTGTGGGACTGACGCTGGACGGGCAGGCAGTGGTGTCGTGGTACTGACGCTGGACGGGCAGGCAGTGGCTTCGTGGGACTGACACTGGACGGGCTGGCAGTGGTGTCGTGGGACTGACGCCGGACGGGCAGGCAGTGGCTTCGTGGGACTGATGCTGGACGGGCAGAAGTGGTGTTGTGGGACTGACGCTGGACGGGCAGGCAGTGGTGTCGTGGTACTGACGCTGGACGGGCAGGCAGTGGCTTCGTGGGACTGACACTGGACGGGCTGGCAGTGGTGTCGTGGGACTGACGCTGGACGGGCAGGCAGTGGTGTCGTGGGACTGACGCTGGACGGGCAGGCAGTGGCTTCGTGGGACTGACACTGGACGGGCAGGCAGTGGTGTCGTGGGACTGACGCTGGACGGGCAGGCAGTGGCTTCGTGGGACTGACGCTGGACGGGCAGGCAGTGGTGTCGTGGGACTGACGCTGGACGGGCAGAAGTGGTGTTGTGGGACTGACGCTGGACGGGCAGGCAGTGGCTTCGTGGTACTGACGCTGGACGGGCAGGCAGTGGCTTCGTGGGACTGACGCTGGACGGGCAGGCAGTGGCGTCGTGGTACTGACGCTGGACGGGCAGGCAGTGGCTTCGTGGGACTGACGCTGGACGGGCAGGCAGTGGTGTCGTGGTACTGACGCTGGACGGGCAGGCAGTGGCTTTGTGGGACTGACGCTGGACGGGCAGGCAGTGGTTTCGTGGTACTGACGCTGGACGGGCAGGCAGTGGCTTCGTGGTACTGACGCTGGACGGGCAGGCAGTGGCTTCGTGGTACTGACGCTGGACGGGCAGGCAGTGGTGTCGTGGGACTGACGCTGGACGGGCAGGCAGTGGCGTCGTGGTACTGACGCTGGACGGGCAGGCAGTGGCTTCGTGGTACTGACGCTGGACGGGCAGGCAGTGGCTTCGTGGTACTGACGCTGGACGGGCAGGCAGTGGCTTCGTGGGACTGACGCTGGACGGGCAGGCAGTGGCTTCGTGGCACTGACGCTGGACGGGCAGGCAGTGACGTCGTGGCACTGACGCTGGACGGGCAGGCAGTGGTGTGGTGGTACTGACGCTGGACGGGCAGGCAGTGGCTTCGTGGTACTGACGCTGGACGGGCAGGCAGTGGCTTCGTGGGACTGACGCTGGACGGGCAGGCAGTGGTGTCATGGGACTGACGCTGGACGGGCAGGCAGTGGTGTTGTGGTACTGTCGCTGGACGGGCAGGCAGTCCCGTCGTGGGACTGATGCTGGAAGGGCAGGCAGTGACGTCGTGGCACTGACGCTGGACGGGCAGGCAGTGACGTCGTGGCACTGACGCTGGACGGGCAGGCAGTGGCATTGTGGTACTGACGCTGGACGGGCAGGCAGTGACGTCGTGGCACTGACGCTGGACGGGCAGGCAGTGACGTCGTGGCACTGACGCTGGACGGGCAGGCAGTGACGTCGTGGCACTGACGCTGGACGGGCAGGCAGTGGCATTGTGGTACTGACGCTGGACGGGCAGGCAGTCCCGTCGTGGGACTGATGCTGGAAGGGCAGGCAGTCCCGTCGTGGGACTGATGCTGGACGGGCAGGCAGTGGCTTCGTGGTACTGACGCTGGACGGGCAGGCAGTGGTGTTGTGGTACTGACGCTGGACGGGCAGGCAGTGGCGTCGTGGTACTGACGCTGGACGGGCAGGCAGTGGCTTCGTGGTACTGACGCTGGACGGGCAGGCAGTGGTGTCGTGGGACTGACTCTGGACGGGCAGGCAGTGGTGTCGTGGGACTGATGCTGGACGGGCAGGCAGTGGTGTTGTGGGACTTACGCTGGACGGGCAGGCAGTGGCGTCGTGGTACTGACGCTGGACGGGCAGGCAGTGGCTTCGTGGTACTGACGCTGGACGGGCAGGCAGTGGCTTCGTGGTACTGACTCTGGACGGGCAGGCAGTGGTGTCGTGGGACTGACGCTGCACGGGCAGGCAGTGGTGTCGTGGTACTGACTCTGGACGGGCAGGCAGTGGTGTCGTGGGACTGACGCTGGACGGGCAGGCAGTGGTGTCGTGGGACTGACGCTGGACGGGCAGGCAGTGGCTTCGTGGGACTGACGCTGGACGGGCAGGCAGTGGCGTCGTGGTACTGACGCTGGACGGGCAGGCAGTGGCTTCGTGGTACTGACGCTGGACGGGCAGGCAGTGGCGTTGTGGGACTGACGCTGGACGGGCAGGCAGTGGCTTCGTGGTACTGACGCTGCACGGGCAGGCAGTGGTGTCGTGGGACTGATGCTGGACGGGCAGGCAGTGGCTTCGTGGGACTGACGCTGGACGGGCAGGCAGTGGCTTCGTGGTACTGACGCTGGACGGGCAGGCAGTGGTGTCGTGGGACTGACGCTGGACGGGCAGGCAGTGGCTTCGTGGGACTGACGCTGGACGGGCAGGCAGTGGCGTCGTGGTACTGACGCTGGACGGGCAGGCAGTGGCTTCGTGGTACTGACGCTGGACGGGCAGGCAGTGGCTTCGTGGTACTGACGCTGCACGGGCAGGCAGTGGTGTCGTGGGACTGACGCTGGACGGGCAGGCAGTGGCTTCGTGGGACTGACGCTGGACGGGCAGGCAGTGGTGTCGTGGGACTGACGCTGGACGGGCAGGCAGTGGTGTCGTGGTACTGACGCTGGACGGGCAGGCAGTGGCTTCGTGGGACTGACGCTGGACGGGCAGGCAGTGGCTTCGTGGTACTGACGCTGCACGGGCAGGCAGTGGTGTTGTGGGACTGACTCTGGACGGGCAGGCAGTGGTGTCGTGGTACTGACGCTGGACGGGCAGGCAGTGGCTTCGTGGGACTGACGCTGGACGGGCAGGCAGTGGTGTCGTGGTACTGACGCTGGATGGGCAGGCAGTGGCTTTGTGGTACTGACGCTGGACGGGCAGGCAGTGGCGTCGTGGTACTGACGCTGGACGGGCAGGCAGTGGCGTCGTGGTACTGACGCTGGACGGGCAGGCAGTGGCTTCGTGGTACTGACGCTGGACGGGCAGGCAGTGGCTTCGTGGTACTGACGCTGCACGGGCAGGCAGTGGTGTCGTGCGACTGACTCTGGACGGGCAGGCAGTGGTGTCGTGGTACTGACGCTGGACGGGCAGGCAGTGGTGTCGTGGGACTGACGCTGGACGGGCAGGCAGTGGCTTCGTGGTACTGACGCTGGACGGGCAGGCAGTGGTGTCGTGGGACTGACGCTGGACGGGCAGGCAGTGGTGTCGTGGGACTGACGCTGGACGGGCAGGCAGTGACGTCGTGGTACTGACGCTGGACGGGCAGGCAGTGGTGTCGTGGGACTGACGCTGGACGGGCAGGCAGTGGTGTCGTGGTACTGACGCTGGACGGGCAGGCAGTGGTGTCGTGGTACTGACGCTGGACGGGCAGGCAGTGGCTTCGTGGGACTGACGCTGGACGGGCAGGCAGTGGCTTCGTGGTAATGACGCTGGACGGGCAGGCAGTGGTGTCGTGGTACTGACGCTGGACGGGCAGGCAGTGGCTTCGTGGTACTGACGCTGGACGGGCAGGCAGTGGTGTCGTGGTACTGACGCTGGACGGGCAGGCAGTGGTGTTGTGGGACTGACGCTGGACGGGCAGGCAGTGACTTCGTGGTACTGACGCTGGACGGGCAGGCAGTGGCGTCGTGGTACTGACGCTGGACGGGCAGGCAGTGGTGTTGTGGTACTGACGCTGGACGGGCAGGCAGTGGTGTTGTGGTACTGACGCTGGACGGGCAGGCAGTGGCTTCGTGGTACTGACGCTGGACGGGCAGGCAGTGGCTTCGTGGTACTGACGCTGGACGGGCAGGCAGTGGTGTCGTGGGACTGACGCTGGACGGGCAGGCAGTGGTGTCGTGGGACTGATGCTGGACGGGCAGGCAGTGGCTTCGTGGGACTGACGCTGGACGGGCAGGCAGTGGTGTCGTGGTACTGACGCTGGACGGGCAGGCAGTGGTGTCGTGGTACTGACGCTGGACGGGCAGGCAGTGGCGTCGTGGTACTGACGCTGGACGGGCAGGCAGTGGTGTCGTGGGACTGACGCTGGACGGGCAGGCAGTGGCTTCGTGGGACTGACGCTGGACGGGCAGGCAGTGGTGTCGTGGTACTGACGCTGGACGGGCAGGCAGTGGTGTCGTGGTACTGACGCTGGACGGGCAGGCAGTGGTGTCGTGGGACTGACGCTGGACGGGCAGGCAGTGGCTTCGTGGTACTGACGCTGGACGGGCAGGCAGTGGCTTCGTGGGACTGACGCTGCACGGGCAGGCAGTGGTGTCGTGCGACTGACTCTGGACGGGCAGGCAGTGGTGTCGTGGTACTGACGCTGGACGGGCAGGCAGTGGTGTCGTGGGACTGACGCTGGACGGGCAGGCAGTGGCTTCGTGGTACTGACGCTGGACGGGCAGGCAGTGGTGTCGTGGGACTGACGCTGGACGGGCAGGCAGTGGTGTCGTGGGACTGACGCTGGACGGGCAGGCAGTGACGTCGTGGTACTGACGCTGGACGGGCAGGCAGTGGTGTCGTGGGACTGACGCTGGACGGGCAGGCAGTGGTGTCGTGGTACTGACGCTGGACGGGCAGGCAGTGGTGTCGTGGTACTGACGCTGGACGGGCAGGCAGTGGCTTCGTGGTACTGACGCTGGACGGGCAGGCAGTGGTGTCGTGGTACTGACGCTGGACGGGCAGGCAGTGGCTTCGTGGGACTGACGCTGGACGGGCAGGCAGTGGCTTCGTGGTACTGACGCTGGACGGGCAGGCAGTGGTGTCGTGGTACTGACGCTGGACGGGCAGGCAGTGGCTTCGTGGTACTGACGCTGGACGGGCAGGCAGTGGTGTCGTGGTACTGACGCTGGACGGGCAGGCAGTGGTGTTGTGGGACTGACGCTGGACGGGCAGGCAGTGACTTCGTGGTACTGACGCTGGACGGGCAGGCAGTGGTGTCGTGGTACTGACGCTGGACGGGCAGGCAGTGGTGTCGTGGGACTGACGCTGGACGGGCAGGCAGTGGCTTCGTGGGACTGACGCTGGACGGGCAGGCAGTGGTGTCGTGGTACTGACGCTGGACGGGCAGGCAGTGGTGTCGTGGTACTGACGCTGGACGGGCAGGCAGTGGTGTCGTGGTACTGACGCTGGACGGGCAGGCAGTGGTGTCGTGGGACTGACGCTGGACGGGCAGGCAGTGGCTTCGTGGTACTGACGCTGGACGGGCAGGCAGTGGCTTCGTGGTACTGACGCTGCACGGGCAGGCAGTGGTGTCGTGCGACTGACTCTGGACGGGCAGGCAGTGGTGTCGTGGTACTGACGCTGGACGGGCAGGCAGTGGTGTCGTGGGACTGACGCTGGACGGGCAGGCAGTGGCTTCGTGGTACTGACGCTGGACGGGCAGGCAGTGGTGTCGTGGGACTGACGCTGGACGGGCAGGCAGTGGTGTCGTGGGACTGACGCTGGACGGGCAGGCAGTGACGTCGTGGTACTGACGCTGGACGGGCAGGCAGTGGTGTCGTGGGACTGACGCTGGACGGGCAGGCAGTGGTGTCGTGGTACTGACGCTGGACGGGCAGGCAGTGGTGTCGTGGTACTGACGCTGGACGGGCAGGCAGTGGCTTCGTGGTACTGACGCTGGACGGGCAGGCAGTGGTGTCGTGGTACTGACGCTGGACGGGCAGGCAGTGGCTTCGTGGTACTGACGCTGGACGGGCAGGCAGTGGCTTCGTGGGACTGACGCTGGACGGGCAGGCAGTGGCTTCGTGGTACTGACGCTGGACGGGCAGGCAGTGGTGTCGTGGTACTGACGCTGGACGGGCAGGCAGTGGCTTCGTGGTACTGACGCTGGACGGGCAGGCAGTGGCTTTGTGGTACTGACGCTGGACGGGCAGGCAGTGGCTTCGTGGTACTGACGCTGGACGGGCAGGCAGTGGTGTCGTGGTACTGACGCTGGACGGGCAGGCAGTGGTGTTGTGGGACTGACGCTGGACGGGCAGGCAGTGACTTCGTGGTACTGACGCTGGACGGGCAGGCAGTGGCGTCGTGGTACTGACGCTGGACGGGCAGGCAGTGGTGTTGTGGTACTGACGCTGGACGGGCAGGCAGTGGTGTTGTGGTACTGACGCTGGACGGGCAGGCAGTGGCTTCGTGGTACTGACGCTGGACGGGCAGGCAGTGGCTTCGTGGTACTGACGCTGGACGGGCAGGCAGTGGTGTCGTGGGACTGACGCTGGACGGGCAGGCAGTGGTGTCGTGGGACTGATGCTGGACGGGCAGGCAGTGGCTTCGTGGGACTGACGCTGGACGGGCAGGCAGTGGTGTCGTGGTACTGACGCTGGACGGGCAGGCAGTGGTGTCGTGGTACTGACGCTGGACGGGCAGGCAGTGGTGTCGTGGGACTGACGCTGGACGGGCAGGCAGTGGCTTCGTGGTACTGACGCTGGACGGGCAGGCAGTGGTGTCGTGGTACTGACGCTGGACGGGCAGGCAGTGGTGTCGTGGGACTGAC
Source organism: Scyliorhinus torazame (assembly GCF_047496885.1). NCBI lineage: Eukaryota > Metazoa > Chordata > Chondrichthyes > Carcharhiniformes > Scyliorhinidae > Scyliorhinus > Scyliorhinus torazame. The sequence continues at coordinate 223,566,773 of NC_092720.1, forward strand.
GCTGGACGGGCAGGCAGTGGCTTCGTGGTACTGACGCTGGACAGGCAGGCAGTGGTGTCGTGGGACTGACGCTGGACGGGCAGGCAGTGGCTTCGTGGTACTGACGCTGGACGGGCAGGCAGTGGTGTTGTGGGACTGACGCTGGACGGGCAGGCAGTGGTGTCGTGGTACTGACGCTGGACGGGCAGGCAGTGGCTTCGTGGTACTGACGCTGGACGGGCAGGCAGTGGTGTCGTGGTACTGACGCTGGACGGGCAGGCAGTGGTGTCGTGGGACTGACGCTGGACGGGCAGGCAGTGGTGTCGTGGTACTGACGCTGGACGGGCAGGCAGTGGTGTCGTGGTACTGACGCTGGACGGGCAGGCAGTGGTGTCGTGGGACTGACGCTGGACGGGCAGGCAGTGGCTTCGTGGTACTGACGCTGGACGGGCAGGCAGTGGCGTCGTGGTACTGACGCTGGACGGGCAGGCAGTGGCTTCGTGGTACTGACGCTGGACGGGCAGGCAGTGGCTTCGTGGTACTGACGCTGGACGGGCAGGCAGTGGCTTCGTGGTACAAACGCTGGACGGGCAGGCAGTGGTGTCGTGGTACTGACGCTGGACGGGCAGGCAGTGGCGTCGTGGTACTGACGCTGGACGGTCAGGCAGTGGCTTCGTGGTACTGACGCTGGACGGGCAGGCAGTGGCGTCGTGGTACAAACGCTGGACGGGCAGGCAGTGGCGTCGTGGGACTGACGCTGGACGGGCAGGCAGTGGCTTCGTGGTACTGACGCTGGACGGGCAGGCAGTGGCTTCGTGGTACTGACGCTGGACGGGCAGGCAGTGGCGTCGTGGTACAAACGCTGGACGGGCAGGCAGTGGCGTCGTGGTACTGACGCTGGACGGGCAGGCAGTGGCGTCGTGGTACTGACGCTGGACGGGCAGGCAGTGGTGTCGTGGGACTGACGCTGGACGGGCAGGCAGTGGCTTCGTGGGACTGACGCTGGACGGGCAGGCAGTGGTGTCGTGGGACTGACGCTGGTCGGGCAGGCAGTGGTGTCGTGGTACTGACGCTGGACGGGCAGGCAGTGGTGTCGTGGTACTGACGCTGGACGGGCAGGCAGTGGTGTCGTGGGACTGACGCTGGACGGGCAGGCAGTGGCTTCGTGGGACTGACGCTGGACGGGCAGGCAGTGACGTCGTGGTACTGACGCTGGACGGGCAGGCAGTGGTGTCGTGGTACTGACGCTGGACGGGCAGGCAGTGGTGTCGTGGTACTGACGCTGGACGGGCAGGCAGTGGCTTCGTGGGACTGACGCTGGACGGGCAGGCAGTGGCTTCGTGGTACTGACGCTGGACGGGCTGGCAGTGGCGTCGTGGGACTGACGCTGGACGGGCAGGCAGTGGCGTTGTGGGACTGATGCTGGACGGGCAGGCAGTGGCGTCGTGGGACTGACGCCGGACGGGCAGGCAGTGGCGTCGTGGGACTGACGCCGGACGGGCAGGCAGTGGCGTCGTGGGACTGACGCTGGACGGGCAGGCAGTGGCGTCGTGGGACTGACGCCGGACGGGCAGGCAGTGGCGTCGTGGGACTGACGCTGGACGGGCAGGCAGTGGCGTCGTGGGACTGACGCTGGACGGGCAGGCAGTGGTGTCGTGGGACTGACGCTGGACGGGCAGGCAGTGGTGTCGTGGGACTGACGCTGGACGGGCAGGCAGTGGCGTTGTGGGACTGACGCCGGACGGGCAGGCAGTGGCGTCGTGGGACTGACGCTGGACGGGCAGGCAGTGGCGTCGTGGGACTGACGCTGGACGGGCAGGCAGTGGTGTCGTGGTACTGACGCTGGACGGGCAGGCAGTGGCTTCGTGGTACTGACGCTGGACGGGCAGGCAGTGGCTTCGTGGGACTGACGCTGGACGGGCAGGCAGTGGCTTCGTGGTACTGACGCTGGACGGGCAGGCAGTGGTGTCGTGGTACTGACGCTGGACGGGCAGGCAGTGGCTTCGTGGTACTGACGCTGGACGGGCAGGCAGTGGTGTCGTGGTACTGACGCTGGACGGGCAGGCAGTGGTGTTGTGGGACTGACGCTGGACGGGCAGGCAGTGACTTCGTGGTACTGACGCTGGACGGGCAGGCAGTGGCGTCGTGGTACTGACGCTGGACGGGCAGGCAGTGGTGTTGTGGTACTGACGCTGGACGGGCAGGCAGTGGCTTCGTGGTACTGACGCTGGACGGGCAGGCAGTGGTGTCGTGGGACTGACGCTGGACGGGCAGGCAGTGGTGTCGTGGGACTGATGCTGGACGGGCAGGCAGTGGCTTCGTGGGACTGACGCTGGACGGGCAGGCAGTGGTGTCGTGGTACTGACGCTGGACGGGCAGGCAGTGGTGTCGTGGGACTGATGCTGGACGGGCAGGCAGTGGCTTCGTGGGACTGACGCTGGACGGGCAGGCAGTGGCTTCGTGGTACTGACGCTGGACGGGCAGGCAGTGGTGTCGTGGGACTGACGCTGGACGGGCAGGCAGTGGTGTCGTGGGACTGATGCTGGACGGGCAGGCAGTGGCTTCGTGGGACTGACGCTGGACGGGCAGGCAGTGGTGTCGTGGTACTGACGCTGGACGGGCAGGCAGTGGTGTCGTGGTACTGACGCTGGACGGGCAGGCAGTGGTGTCGTGGGACTGACGCTGGACGGGCAGGCAGTGGCTTCGTGGGACTGACGCTGGACGGGCAGGCAGTGGTGTCGTGGTACTGACGCTGGACGGGCAGGCAGTGGTGTCGTGGTACTGACGCTGGACGGGCAGGCAGTGGTGTCGTGGGACTGACGCTGGACGGGCAGGCAGTGGCTTCGTGGTACTGACGCTGGACAGGCAGGCAGTGGTGTCGTGGGACTGACGCTGGACGGGCAGGCAGTGGCTTCGTGGTACTGACGCTGGACGGGCAGGCAGTGGTGTTGTGGGACTGACGCTGGACGGGCAGGCAGTGGTGTCGTGGTACTGACGCTGGACGGGCAGGCAGTGGTGTCGTGGTACTGACGCTGGACGGGCAGGCAGTGGCTTCGTGGTACTGACGCTGGACGGGCAGGCAGTGGTGTCGTGGTACTGACGCTGGACGGGCAGGCAGTGGTGTCGTGGGACTGACGCTGGACGGGCAGGCAGTGGTGTCGTGGTACTGACGCTGGACGGGCAGGCAGTGGTGTCGTGGTACTGACGCTGGACGGGCAGGCAGTGGTGTTGTGGTACTGACGCTGGACGGGCAGGCAGTGGCGTCGTGGTACTGACGCTGGACGGGCAGGCAGTGGCTTCGTGGTACAAACGCTGGACGGGCAGGCAGTGGCGTCGTGGTACAAACGCTGGACGGGCAGGCAGTGGCGTCGTGGTACTGACGCTGGACGGTCAGGCAGTGGCTTCGTGGTACTGACGCTGGACGGGCAGGCAGTGGCGTCGTGGTACAAACGCTGGACGGGCAGGCAGTGGCGTCGTGGGACTGACGCTGGACGGGCAGGCAGTGGCTTCGTGGTACTGACGCTGGACGGGCAGGCAGTGGCTTCGTGGTACTGACGCTGGACGGGCAGGCAGTGGCGTCGTGGTACAAACGCTGGACGGGCAGGCAGTGGCGTCGTGGTACTGACGCTGGACGGGCAGGCAGTGGCGTCGTGGTACTGACGCTGGACGGGCAGGCAGTGGCGTCGTGGGACTGACGCTGGACGGGCAGGCAGTGGCTTCGTGGGACTGACGCTGGACGGGCAGGCAGTGACGTCGTGGTACTGACGCTGGACGGGCAGGCAGTGGTGTCGTGGTACTGACGCTGGACGGGCAGGCAGTGGTGTCGTGGGACTGACGCTGGACGGGCAGGCAGTGGCTTCGTGGGACTGACGCTGGACGGGCAGGCAGTGACGTCGTGGTACTGACGCTGGACGGGCAGGCAGTGGTGTCGTGGTACTGACGCTGGACGGGCAGGCAGTGGTGTCGTGGTACTGACGCTGGACGGGCAGGCAGTGGCTTCGTGGGACTGACGCTGGACGGGCAGGCAGTGGCTTCGTGGTACTGACGCTGGACGGGCTGGCAGTGGCGTCGTGGGACTGACGCTGGACGGGCAGGCAGTGGCGTTGTGGGACTGATGCTGGACGGGCAGGCAGTGGCGTCGTGGGACTGACGCTGGACGGGCAGGCAGTGACGTCGTGGTACTGACGCTGGACGGGCAGGCAGTGGTGTCGTGGTACTGACGCTGGACGGGCAGGCAGTGGCGTTGTGGGACAGACGCTGGACGGGCAGGCAGTGGTGTCGTGGTACTGACGCTGGACGGGCAGGCAGTGGCTTCGTGGGACTGACGCTGGACGGGCAGGCAGTGGCTTCGTGGGACTGACGCTGGACGGGCAGGCAGTGGCGTCGTGGTACTGACGCTGGACGGGCAGGCAGTGGCTTCGTGGGACTGACGCTGGTCGGGCAGGCAGTGGTGTCGTGGTACTGACGCTGGACGGGCAGGCAGTGGTGTCGTGGTACTGACGCTGGACGGGCAGGCAGTGCTGTTGTGGGACTGACGCTGGTCGGGCAGGCAGTGGTGTCGTGGTACTGACGCTGGACGGACAGGCAGTGGCTTCGTGGGACTGACGCTGGTCGGGCAGGCAGTGGCTTCGTGGTACTGACACTGGACGGGCAGGCAGTGGTGTCGTGGTACTGACACTGGACGGGCAGGCAGTGGCGTTGTGGTACTGACGCTGGACGGGCAGGCAGTGGTGTCGTGGGACTGACGCTGGTCGGGCAGGCAGTGGCTTCGTGGGACTGACACTGGACGGGCAGGCAGTGGTGTCGTGGTACTGACACTGGACGGGCAGGCAGTGGTGTCGTGGGACTGACACTGGACGGGCAGGCAGTGGCGTTGTGGTACTGACGCTGGACGGGCAGGCAGTGGTGTCGTGGTACTGACACTGGACGGGCAGGCAGTGGTGTCGTGGGACTGACGCTGGACGGGCAGGCAGTGGCTTCGTGGTACTGACGCTGGACGGGCAGGCAGTGGCTTCGTGGTACTGACGCTGGACGGGCAGGCAGTGGCTTCGTGGGACTGACGCTGGACGGGCAGGCAGTGGCTTCGTGGGACTGACGCTGGACGGGCAGGCAGTGGCTTTGTGGGACTGACGCTGGACGGGCAGGCAGTGGCTTCGTGGTACTGACGCTGGACGGGCAGGCAGTGGTGTCGTGGTACTGACGCTGGACGGGCAGGCAGTGGTGTCGTGGTACTGACGCTGGACGGGCAGGCAGTGGTGTCGTGGTACTGACGCTGGACGGGCAGGCAGTGGCTTCGTGGGACTGACGCTGGACGGGCAGGCAGTGGTGTCGTGGTACTGACGCTGGATGGGCAGGCAGTGGCGTCGTGGTACTGACGCTGGACGGGCAGGCAGTGGCGTTGTGGGACTGACGCTGGACGGGCAGGCAGTGGTGTCGTGGTACTGACGCTGGACGGGCAGGCAGTGGTGTCGTGGTACTGACGCTGGACGGGCTGGCAGTGGTGTCGTGGGACTGACGCTGGACGGGCAGGCAGTGGTGTCGTGGGACTGACGCTGGACGGGCAGGCAGTGGTGTCGTGGGACTGACGCAGGACGGGCAATCCAGAGACACAGCCACAGCAGATGGGGAAATTTGAATTTACAAAGGAATTCTGGAAGTAACTGCCTTGCGATGCCCAGGAAACCGAATCCTCTGGTCGCAAAGAAGCATCTGGCTCACTAACGTTCGGGATGGTAAATCTGCCGTCGTTACCCCGTTTGGCCTACACGTGACTCCAGACCCACACCGCCATGTGGCCGGCTCTCTGTTCGGGGGCAATTAGAGATGGGCAATGAACACAAGCCCTATTGCGGTGATGCTCACATCTCATGTAAACGTCGTAGACGTCGACAGCACAGGAAAGGCCGGTCAAAAACAGCCGCTTAATTATTCCAACCCCATTTCCCAGCCTTGTTTTCCTTGGGATCGCTTGTGGACATCTAAATACTTCTTAAATGTTCTGAGGGTCTTTCAGGCAGCGTGTGTCAGGCTCCCACCACCCTCACGTTTTCCTCACATCCCCTCTAAACATCCTGCATCTTACCTCAAATCTCTGCCCCCTGATCATTGATCCCTCCGCCAAGGGGAAAGGTTACTTCCTGTCTACTCTGTGCCCCTCATCATTTTATTCATCTCAATCACGTCTCCCCTCATTCTCGTCTGCTCCAAGGAAAACAACCCCAGTCTGTCCAATCTCTCTTCATAGCTAACACTCTGCAGCCCAGACAACATCCTGGCAAATCTCCTCTGCCCCCTTCCCAGTGCTATCACATCACAGTAGCACAGTGGGTAGCACTGTTGCTTCACAGCTCCAGGGTCCCGGCTTGGGTCACCGTCTGTGCGGAGTCTGCGCGTCCTCCCCGTCTCTGCGTGGGTTTCCTCCGGGTGCTCCGGTTTCCTCCCACAAGTCCCGAAAAACTCGCTTGTTGGGTGAATTGGACATTCTGAATTCTCCCTCAGTGTCCCCGAACAGGCGCCGGAATGTGGCGACGAGGGGATTTTCACAGTAACTTCATAGCAGCGTTAATGTAAGCCCACTTGTGACGCTAATAAAGATTATTATTATTATCTCTCCTACAATGTGAATTCCCAAACTGCACACAATACTCTAGCGGTGGTCTAACCACCGTTTTATAACTGTAAGGTTATAGAATGAAGAAAATCAAGGTGTTGTCAAGGGAGTCTTGATGAGCTGTCGACCATTGAAGGTGGCTTGCATTCATATATCACCTTAACACCCCGTTCGAGAGCGGGACTGGAGCCCACGGCCCTGTGACAGGGGTGGGAGGTGAAATTCGGATCGGGTGATCTGTACACTGGGTGGCTGAGCGCAGAAAGTTGACAAACCTGCCCCACCCCCTTTCCAATTGAGACCCCCACGGATGATGTCCTTCAGCCTGACCATTCGGCAAGCCGGAGCTGCCTTTGAACTGTTTAACCCTCCTTTCATCCCCACCTGCCCCTCGGGTACTCAATATTTCAGAACATTACATTTCTCCATCATGTCATGTTTGAGAAGTTCATTACCTACCTGGAATTGAACCAGGATTCAAGTTTAGCTTCAGGCAGGTCCTCATTTAGCCCCGAGTCAAACACCGAGTAGATCTGATGAAGTTTCCAACTGACAATTGTGGAGAGACACAAAGAGAAGAGACAATGAACGGGGAAAACTGAATGAAGATGTTAAAATCTTGCTGGAACTCTCAGGGTCGGGGTTGCGACAAGGACCCGAACGATCAGAATGTCAGTTCGCAGAATGGATTCGACGGCAGGCTTACAGGGATCAGAATTATTCGGGTCAAGGGCCTGAAAACGTTATCGTCTCTCAGGAGACAGGATGTGGATTCACCTCATTTACACAGGAATGGACAGCAAGTGTCAGGGGGAAATGTCTTCGCAATGTGATGTAATATTTGTCCCAGTCTCACTGTGGATTGAGGTGAGTGTTACCTGTCCCAGTCTCACTGTGGATTGAGGTGAGTGTCACCTGTCCCAGTCTCACTGTGGATTGAGGTGAGTGTTACCTGTCCCAGTCTCACTGTGGATTGAGGTGAGTGTTACCTGTCCCAGTCTCACTGTGGATTGAGGTGAGTGTTACCTGTCCCAGTCTCACTGTGGATTGAGGTGAGTGTTTCCTGTCCCAGTCTCACTGTGGATTGAGGAGAGTGTTACCTGTCCCAGTCTCACTGTGCATTGAGGTGAGTGTTTCCTGTCCCAGTCTCACTGTGCATTGAGGTGAGTGTTACCTGTCCCAGTCTCACTGTGGATTGAGGTGAGTGTTTCCTGTCCCAGTCTCACTGTGGATTGAGGTGAGTGTTACATGTCCCAGTCTCACTGTGGATTGAGGTGAGTGTTACCTGTCCCTGTCTCACTGTGGATTGAGGTGTTACCTGTCCCTGTCTCACTGTGGATTGAGGTGCGTATTACCTGTCCCAGTCTCACTGTGGATTGAGGTGAGTGTTACCTGTCCCAGTCTCACTGTGGATTGAGGTGTTACCTGTCCCAGTCTCACTGTTGATTGAGGTGAGTATTACCTGTCCCAGTCTCACTGTGGATTGAGGTGAGAGTTACCTGTCCCAGTCTCACTGTGGATTGAGGTGAGTGTTTCCTGTCCCAGTCTGACTGGCGATTAAGGTGAGTGTTTCCTGGCCCTGTCTCACTGTGGATTGAGGTGAGTGTTTCCTATCCCAGTCTCACTGTGGATTGAGGTGAGTGTTACCTGTCCCAGTCTCACTGTTGATTGAGGTGAGTGTTACCTGTCCCAGACTCACTGTGGATTGAGGTGAGTATTACCTTTCCCAGACTCACTGTGGATTGAGGTGAGTGTTACCTGTCCCAGTCTCACGGTGGATTGAGGTGAGTGTTTCCTGTCCCAGTCTGACTGGCGATTAAGGTGAGTGTTTCCTGGCCCTGTCTCACTGTGGATTGAGGTGAGTGTTACCTGTCCCAGTCTCACTGTGGATTGAGGTGAGTGTTACCTGTCCCAGTCTCACTGTGGATTGAGGTGAGTGTTACCTGTCCCAGTCTAACTGTGGATTGAGGGGAGTGTTACCTGTCCCTGTCTCACTGTGGATTGAGGTGAGTGTTACCTGTCCCAGTCTCACTGTGGATTGAGGTGAGTGTTACCTGTCCCAGTCTCACTGTGGATTGAGGTGAGTGTTTCCTGTCCCTGTCTCACTGTGGATTGAGGTGAGTGTTCCCTGTCCCAGTCTCACTGTGGATTGAGGTGAGTGTTACCTGTCCCAGACTCACTGTGGATTGAGGTGAGTGTTACCTGTCCCAGTCTCACTGTGGATTGAGGTGAGAGTTACCTGTCCCAGTCTCACTGTGGATTGAGGTGAGTGTTACCTGTCCCAGTCTCACTGTGGATTGAGGTGATTGTTACCTGTCCCAGTCTCACTGTGGATTGAGGTGAGTGTTTCCTGTCCCTGTCTCACTGTGGATTGAGGTGAGTGTTACCTGTCCCAGTCTCACTGTGGATTGAGGTGATTGTTATCTGTCCCAGTCTCACTGTGGATTGAGGTGAGTGTTACCTGTCCCAGTCTCACTGTGGATTGAGGTGAGTGTTACCTGTCCCAGACTCACTGTGGATTGAGGTGAGTGTTACCTGTCCCAGTCTCACTGTGGATTGAGGTGTTACCTGTCCCAGACTCACTGTGGATTGAGGTGAGTGTTACCTTTCCCAGACTCACTGTGGATTGAGGTGAGTGTTACCTGTCCCAGTCTCACTGTGGATTGAGGTGAGTGTTTCCTGTCCCAGTCTCACTGTGGATTGAGGTGAGTGTTACCTGTCCCAGTCTCACTGTGGATTGAGGTGATTGTTATCTGTCCCAGTCTCACTGTGGATTGAGGTGTTACCTGTCCCAGTCTCACTGTGGATTGAGGTGAGTGTTACCTGTCCCAGTCTCACTGTGGATTGAGGTGTTACCTGTCCCAGACTCACTGTGGATTGAGGTGAGTGTTACCTTTCCCAGACTCACTGTGGATTGAGGTGAGTGTTACCTGTCCCAGTCTCACTGTGGATTGAGGTGAGTGTTTCCTGTCCCAGTCTCACTGTGGATTGAGGTGAGTGTTACCTGTCCCAGTCTCACTGTGGATTGAGGTGAGTGTTACCTGTCCCAGTCTCACTGTGGATTGAGGTGAGTGTTACCTGTCCCAGTCTCACTGTGGATTGAGGTGAGTGTTACCTGTCCCAGTCTCACTGTGGATTGAGGTGAGTGTTACCTGTCCCAGTCTCACTGTGGATTGAGGTGAGTGTTACCTGTCCCAGTCTCACTGTGCATTGAGGTGAGTGTTACCTGTCCCAGTCTCACTGTGGATTGAGGTGAGTGTTACCTGTCCCAGTCTCACTGTGCATTGAGGTGAGTGTCACCTGTCCCAGTCTCACTGTGGATTGAAGTGAGTGTTACCTGTCCCCGTCTCACTGAGGATTGAGGTGAGTGTTACCTGTCCCAGTCTCACTGTGGATTGAGGTGAGTGTTACCTTTCCCAGACTCACTGTGGATTGAGGTGAGTGTTACCTGTCCCAGTCTCACTGTGGATTGAGGTGAGTGTTTCCTGTCCCAGTCTCACTGTGGATTGAGGTGAGTGTTACCTGTCCCAGTCTCACTGTGGATTGAGGTGAGTGTTACCTGTCCCAGTCTCACTGTGGATTGAGGTGAGTGTTTCCTGTCCCAGTCTGACTGGCGATTAAGGTGAGTGTTACCTGTCCCAGTCTGACTGGCGATTAAGGTGAGTGTTTCCTGGCCCTGTCTCACTGTGGATTGAGGTGAGTGTTACCTGTCCCAGTCTCACTGTGGATTGAGGTGAGTGTTTCCTGTCCCTGTCTCACTGTGGATTGAGGGGAGTGTTACCTGTCCCAGTCTCACTGTTGATTGAGGTGAGTGTTACCTGTCCCAGACTCACTGTGGATTGAGGTGAGTGTTTCCTGTCCCAGTCTGACTGGCGATTAAGGTGAGTGTTACCTGTCCCAGTCCCACTGTGGAGTGAGGTGAGTGTTACCTGTCCCAGTCTCACTGTGGATTGAGGTGAGTGTTACCTGTCCCAGTCTCACTGTGCATTGAGGTGAGTGTTACCTGTCCCAGTCTCACTGTGGATTGAGGACAATGTCACCTGTCCCAGTCTCACTGTGGATTGAAGTGAGTGTTACCTGTCCCCGTCTCACTGAGGATTGAGGTGAGTGTTACCTGTCCCAGTCTCACTGTGCATTGAGGTGAGTGTTACCTGTCCCAGTCTCACTGTGGATTGAGGACAATGTCACCTGTCCCAGTCTCACTGTGGATTGAAGTGAGTGTTACCTGTCCCAGTCTCACTGTGGATTGAGGTGAGTGTTACCTGTCCCAGTCTCACGGTGGATTGAGGCGAGTGTTTCCTGTCCCAGTCTCACTGTGGATTGAGGTGAGTGTTACCTGTCCCAGTCTCACTGTGGATTGAGGTGAGTGTTACCTGTCCCAGTCTCACTGTGGATTGAGGTGAGTGTTACCTGTCCCAGTCTCACTGTGGATTGAGGTGAATGTTACCTGTCCCAGTCTCACTGTGGATTGAGTTGAGTGTTACCTGTCCCAGTCTCACTGTGGATTGAGGTGAGTGTTACCTGTCCCAGTCTCACTGTGGATTGAGGTGTTACCTGTCCCAGTCTCACTGTTGATTGAGGTGAGTATTACCTGTCCCAGTCTCACTGTGGATTGAGGTGAGAGTTACCTGTCCCAGTCTCACTGTGGATTGAGGTGAGTGTTTCCTGTCCCAGTCTGACTGGCGATTAAGGTGAGTGTTTCCTGGCCCTGTCTCACTGTGGATTGAGGTGAGTGTTACCTGTCCCAGTCTCACTGTGGATTGAGGTGAGTGTTTCCTATCCCAGTCTCACTGTGGATTGAGGTGAGTGTTACCTGTCCCAGTCTCACTGTTGATTGAGGTGAGTGTTACCTGTCCCAGACTCACTGTGGATTGAGGTGAGTGTTACCTTTCCCAGTCTCACGGTGGATTGAGGTGAGTGTTTCCTGTCCCAGTCTGACTGGCGATTAAGGTGAGTGTTTCCTGGCCCTGTCTCACTGTGGATTGAGGTGAGTGTTACCTGTCCCAGTCTCACTGTGGATTGAGGTGAGTGTTACCTGTCCCAGTCTCACTGTGGATTGAGGTGAGTGTTTCCTGTCCCTGTCTCACTGTGGATTGAGGTGAGTGTTACCTGTCCCAGTCTCACTGTGGATTGAGGTGAGTGTTACCTGTCCCAGTCTCACTGTGGATTGAGGTGAGTGTTACCTGTCCCAGTCTCACTGTGGATTGAGGTGAGTGTTACCTGTCCCAGTCTCACTGTGGATTGAGGTGAGTGTTTCCTGTCCCTGTCTCACTGTGGATTGAGGTGAGTGTTACCTGTCCCAGTCTCACTGTGGATTGAGGTGAGTGTTACCTGTCCCAGTCTCACTGTGGATTGAGGTGAGTGTTACCTGTCCCAGTCTCACTGTGGATTGAGGTGAGTGTTACCTGTCCCAGTCTCACTGTGGATTGAGGTGAGTGTTACCTGTCCCAGACTCACTGTGGATTGAGGTGAGTGTTTCCTGTCCCAGTCTGACTGGCGATTAAGGTGAGTGTTACCTGTCCCAGTCCCACTGTGGAGTGAGGTGAGTGTTACCTGTCCCAGTCTCACTGTGGATTGAGGTGAGTGTTACCTGTCCCAGTCTCACTGTGGATTGAGGTCAATGTCACCTGTCCCAGTCTCACTGTGGATTAAGGTGAGTGTTTCCTGTCCCCGTCTCACTGAGGATTGAGGTGAGTGTTACCTGTCCCAGTCTCACTGTGGATTGAGGTGAGTGTTACCTGTCCCAGTCTCACTGTGGATTGAGGTGAGTGTTACCTGTCCCAGTCTCACTGTGGATTGAGGTGAGTGTTACCTGTCCCAGTCTCACTGTGGATTGAGGTGAGTGTTACCTGTCCCAGTCTCACGGTGGATTGAGGCGAGTGTTTCCTGTCCCAGTCTCACTGTGGATTGAGGTGAGTGTTACCTGTCCCAGTCTCACTGTGGATTGAGGTGAGTGTTACCTGTCCCAGTCTCACTGCGGATTGAGGTGAATGTTACCTGTCCCTGTCTCACTGTGGATTGAGGTGAGTGTTACCTGTCCCAGTCTCACTGTGGATTGAGGTGAGTGTTACCTGTCCCAGTCTCACTGTGGATTGAGGTGTTACCTGTCCCAGTCTCACTGTTGATTGAGGTGAGTATTACCTGTCCCAGTCTCACTGTGGATTGAGGTGAGAGTTACCTGTCCCAGTGTCACTGTGGATTGAGGTGAGTGTTACCTGTCCCAGACTCACTGTGGATTGAGGTGAGTGTTACCTGTCCCAGTCTCACTGTGGATTGAGGTGAGTGTTACCTGTCCCAGTCTCACTGTGGATTGAGGCGAGTGTTACCTGTCCCAGTCTCACTGTGGATTGAGGTGAGTGTTACCTGTCCCAGTGTCACAGTGGATTGAGGTGAGTGTTACCTGTCCCAGACTCACTGTGGATTGAGGTGAGTGTTACCTGTCCCAGTCTCACGGTGGATTGAGGTGAGTGTTACCTGTCCCAGTCTCACGGTGGATTGAGGTGAGTGTTTCCTGTCCCAGTCTGACTGGCGATTAAGGTGAGTGTTACCTGTCCCAGTCCCACTGTGGAGTGAGGTGAGTGTTACCTGTCCCAGTCTCACTGTGGATTGAGGTGAGTGTTACCTGTCCCAGTCTCACTGTGCATTGAGGTGAGTGTTACCTGTCCCAGTCTCACTGTGGATTGAGGTCAATGTCACCTGTCCCAGTCTCACTGTGGATTGAGGTGAGTGTTACCTGTCCCAGTCTCACTGTGGATTGAGGTGAGTGTTTCCTGTCCCCGTCTCACTGAGGATTGAGGCGATTGTTTCCTGTCCCAGTCTCACTGTGGATTGAGGTGAGTGTTACCTGTCCCAGTCTCACTGTGGATTGAGGTGAGTGTTACCTGTCCCAGTCTCACTGCGGATTGAGGTGAATGTTACCTGTCCCTGTCTCACTGTGGATTGAGGTGAGTGTTACCTGTCCCAGTCTCACTGTGGATTGAGGTGAGTGTTACCTGTCCCAGTCTCACTGTGGATTGAGGTGTTACCTGTCCCAGTCTCACTGTTGATTGAGGTGAGTATTACCTGTCCCAGTCTCACTGTGGATTGAGGTGAGAGTTACCTGTCCCAGTCTCACTATGGATTGAGGTGAGTGTTACCTGTCCCAGTCTCACTGTGGATTGAGTTGAGTTGTTACCTGTCCCAGTGTCACTGTGGATTGAGGTGAGTGTTACCTGTCCCAGACTCACTGTGGATTGAGGTGAGTGTTACCTGTCCCAGTCTCACGGTGGATTGAGGTGAGTGTTTCCTGTCCCAGTCTGACTGGCGATTAAGGTGAGTGTTTCCTGGCCCTGTCTCACTGTGGATTGAGGTGAGTGTTTCCTATCCCAGTCTCACTGTGGATTGAGGTGAGTGTTACCTGTCCCAGTCTCACTGTGGATTGGGGTGACTGTTACCTGTCCCAGTCTCACGGTGGATTGAGGTGAGTGTTACCTGTCCCAGTCTGACTGTGGATTGAGGTGAGTGTTTCCTATCCCAGTCTCACTGTGGATTGAGGTGAGTGTTACCTGTCCCAGTCTGACTGTGGATTGAGGTGAGTGTTTCCTGTCCCAGTCTCACTGTGGATTGAGGTGAGTGTTACCTGTCCCAGTCTCACTGTGGATTGAGGTGAGTGTTACCTGTCCCAGTCTCACTGTGGATTGAGGTGAGTGTTACCTGTCCCAGTCTCACTGTGGATTGAGGTGAGTGTTTCCTGTCCCTGTCTCACTGTGGATTGAGGTGAGTGTTACCTGTCCCAGTCTCACTGTGGATTGAGGTGAGTGTTACCTGTCCCAGTCTCACTGTGGATTGAGGTGAGTGTTACCTGTCCCAGTCTCACTGTTGATTGAGGTGAGTGTTACCTGTCCCAGACTCACTGTGGATTGAGGTGAGTGTTACCTTTCCCAGACTCACTGTGGATTGAGGTGAGTGTTACCTGTCCCAGTCTCACTGTGGATTGAGGTGAGTGTTACCTGTCCCAGTCTCACTGTGGTTTGAGGTTAGTGTTACCTGTCCCAGTCTCACGGTGGATTGAGGTGAGTGTTTCCTGTCCCAGTCTGACTGGCGATTAAGGTGAGTGTTTCCTGGCCCTGTCTCACTGTGGATTGAGGGGAGTGTTACCTGTCCCAGTCTCACTGTGGATTGAGGTGAGTGTTACCTGTCCCAGTCTCACTGTGGATTGAGGTGAGTGTTTCCTGTCCCAGTCTGACTGGCGATTAAGGTGAGTGTTTCCTGGCCCTGTCTCACTGTGGATTGAGGGGAGTGTTACCTGTCCCAGTCTCACTGTGGATTGAGGTGAGTGTTACCTGTCCCAGTCTCACTGTGGATTGAGGTGAGTGTTACCTGTCCCAGTCTCACTGTGGATTGAGGTGTGTGTTACCTGTCCCAGTCTCACTGTGGATTGAGGTGAGTGTTACCTGTCCCAGTCTCACTGTGGATTGAGGTGAGTGTTTCCTGTCCCAGTCTGACTGGCGATTAAGGTGAGTGTTTCCTGGCCCTGTCTCACTGTGGATTGAGGGGAGTGTTACCTGTCCCAGTCTCACTGTGGATTGAGGTGAGTGTTACCTGTCCCAGTCTCACTGTGGATTGAGGTGAGTGTTACCTGTCCCAGTCTCACTGCGGATTGAGTTGAATGTTACCTGTCCCTGTCTCACTGTGGATTGAGGTGAGTGTTACCTGTCCCAGTCTCACTGTGGATTGAGGTGTTACCTGTCCCAGTCTCACTGTGGATTAAGGTGAGTGTTTCCTGTCCCAGTCTCACTGTGGATTGAGGTGAGTGTTATCTGTCCCAGTCTCACTGTGGATTGAGGTGAGTGTTACCTGTCCCAGTCTCACTGTGGATTGAGGTGAGTGTTACCTGTCCCAGTCTCACTGTGGATTGAGGTGAGTGTTACCTGTCCCAGTCTCACTGTGGATTGAGGTGAGTGTTACCTGTCCCAGTCTCACTGTGGATTGAGGTGAGTGTTACCTGTCCCAGTCTCACTGTTGATTGAGGCGAGTGTTACCTGTCCCAGTCTCACTGTGGATTGAGGTGAGTGTTACCTGTCCCAGTCTCACTGTGGATTGAGGGGAGTGTTACCTGTCCCAGTCTCACTGTGGATTGAGGTGAGTGTTACCTGTCCCAGTCTCACGGTGGATTGAGGTGAGTGTTTCCTGTCCCAGTCTGACTGGCGATTAAGGTGAGTGTTTCCTGGCCCTGTCTCACTGTGGATTGAGGTGAGTGTTTCCTATCCCAGTCTCACTGTGGATTGAGGTGAGTGTTACCTGTCCCAGTCTCACTGTGGATTGGGGTGACTGTTACCTGTCCCAGTCTCACGGTGGATTGAGGTGAGTGTTACCTGTCCCAGTCTGACTGTGGATTGAGGTGAGTGTTTCCTATCCCAGTCTCACTGTGGATTGAGGTGAGTGTTACCTGTCCCAGTCTGACTGTGGATTGAGGTGAGTGTTTCCTGTCCCAGTCTCACTGTGGATTGAGGTGAGTGTTACCTGTCCCAGTCTCACTGTGGATTGAGGTGAGTGTTACCTGTCCCAGTCTCACTGTGGATTGAGGTGAGTGTTACCTGTCCCAGTCTCACTGTGGATTGAGGTGAGTGTTTCCTGTCCCTGTCTCACTGTGGATTGAGGTGAGTGTTACCTGTCCCAGTCTCACTGTGGATTGAGGTGAGTGTTACCTGTCCCAGTCTCACTGTGGATTGAGGTGAGTGTTACCTGTCCCAGTCTCACTGTTGATTGAGGTGAGTGTTACCTGTCCCAGACTCACTGTGGATTGAGGTGAGTGTTACCTTTCCCAGACTCACTGTGGATTGAGGTGAGTGTTACCTGTCCCAGTCTCACTGTGGATTGAGGTGAGTGTTACCTGTCCCAGTCTCACTGTGGTTTGAGGTTAGTGTTACCTGTCCCAGTCTCACGGTGGATTGAGGTGAGTGTTTCCTGTCCCAGTCTGACTGGCGATTAAGGTGAGTGTTTCCTGGCCCTGTCTCACTGTGGATTGAGGGGAGTGTTACCTGTCCCAGTCTCACTGTGGATTGAGGTGAGTGTTACCTGTCCCAGTCTCACTGTGGATTGAGGTGAGTGTTTCCAGTCCCTGTCTCACTGTGGATTGAGGTGAGTGTTACCTGTCCCAGTCTCACTGTGGATTGAGGTGTGTGTTACCTGTCCCAGTCTCACTGTGGATTGAGGTGAGTGTTACCTGTCCCAGTCTCACTGTGGATTGAGGTGAGTGTTACCTGTCCCAGTCTCACTGTGGATTGAGGTGAGTGTTACCTGTCCCAGTCTCACTGTGGATTGAGGTGAGTGTTACCTGTCCCAGTCTCACTGTGGATTGAGGTGTGTGTTAGCTGTCCCAGTCTCACTGTGGATTGAGGTGAGTGTTACCTGTCCCAGTCTCACTGTGGATTGAGGTGAGTGTTACCTTTCCCAGTCTCACTGTGGATTGAGGTGTTACCTGTCCCAGTCTCACTGTGGATTGAGGTGAGTGTTTCCTGTCACAGTCTCACTGTGGATTGAGGTGAGTGTTACCTGTTCCAGTCTCACTGTGGATTGAGGTGAGTGTTTCCAGTCCCTGTCTCACTGTGGATTGAGGTGAGTGTTACCTGTCCCAGTCTCACTGTGGATTGAGGTGTGTGTTACCTGTCCCAGTCTCACTGTGGATTGAGGTGAGTGTTACCTGTCCCAGTCTCACTGTGGATTGAGGTGAGTGTTACCTGTCCCAGTCTCACTGTGGATTGAGGTGAGTGTTACCTGTCCCAGTCTCACTGTGGATTGAGGTGAGTGTTACCTGTCCCAGTCTCACTGTGGATTGAGGTGTGTGTTACCTGTCCCAGTCTCACTGTGGATTGAGGTGAGTGTTACCTGTCCCAGTCTCACTGTGGATTGAGGTGAGTGTTACCTTTCCCAGACTCACTGTGGATTGAGGTGAGTGTTACCTGTCCCAGTCTCACGGTGGATTGAGGTGTTACCTGTCCCAGTCTCACTGTGGATTGAGGTGAGTGTTACCTGTCCTAGTCTCACTGTGGATTGAGGTGTTACCTGTCCCAGTCTCACTGTGGATTGAGGTGAGTGTTACCTGTCCCTGTCTCACTGTGGATTGAGGTGAGTGTTTCCTGTCCCAGTCTCACTGTGGATTGAGGTGAGTGTTACCTGTCCCAGTCTCACTGTGGATTGAGGTGAGTGTTTCCTGGCCCTGTCTCACTGTGGATTGAGGTGAGTGTTACCTGTCCCAGTCTCACTGTGGATTGAGGTGAGTGTTCCCTGTCCCAGTCTCACTGTGGATTGAGGTGAGTGTTACCTGTCCCAGTCTCACTGTGGATTGAGGTGAGTGTTACCTGTCCCAGTCTCACTGTGGATTGCGGTGAGTGTTACCTGTCCCAGTCTCACTGTGGATTGAGGTGAGTGTTACCTGTCCCAGTCTCACTGTGGATTGAGGTGAGTGTTACCTGTCCCAGTCTCACTGTGGATTGAGGTGAGTGTTACCTGTCCCAGTCTCACTGTGGATTGAGGTGAGTGTTACCTGTCCCAGTCTCACTGTGGATTGAGGTGAGTGTTACCTGTTCCAGTCTCACTGTGGATTGAGGTGAGTGTTACCTGTCCCAGTCTCACTGTGGATTGAGGTGAGTGTTACCTGTCCCAGTCTAACTGTGGATTGAGGTGAGTGTTACCTGTCCCAGTCTAACTGTGGATTGAGGGGAGTGTTACCTGTCCCAGTCTCACTGTGGATTGAGGTGAGTGTTACCTGTCCCAGTCTCACTGTGGATTGAGGTGAGTGTTACCTGTCCCAGTCTCACTGTGGATTGAGGTGATTGTTTCCTGTCCCAGTCTCACTGTGGATTGAGGGGAGTGTTACCTGTCCCAGTCTCACTGTGGATTGAGGTGAATGTTACCTGTCCCAGTCTCACTGTGGATTGAGGTGTTACCTGTCCCAGTCTCACTGTGGATTGAGGTGAGTGTTACCTGTCCCAGTCTCACTGTGGATTGAGGTGAGTGTTACCTGTCCCAGTCTCACTGTGGATTGAGGTGAGTGTTACCTGCCCCAGTCTCACTGTGGATTGAGGGGAGTGTTACCTGTCCCAGTCTCACTGAGGATTGAGGGGAGTGTTACCTGTCCCAGTCTCACTGTGGATTGTGGTGAGTGTTACCTGTCCCAGTCTCACTGTGGATTGAGGGGAGTGTTACCTGTCCCAGTCTCACTGTGGATTGAGGTGAGTGTTACCTGTCCCAGTCTCACTGTGGATTGAGGTGAGTGTTACCTGTCCCAGTCTCACTGTGGATTGAGGTGAGTGTTATCTGTCCCAGTCTCACTGTGGATTGAGGTGAGTGTTACCTGTCCCAGTCTCACTGTGGATTGAGGTGATTGTTTCCTGTCCCAGTCTCACTGTGGATTGAGGTGAGTGTTACCTGTCCCAGTCTCACTGTGGATTGAGGTGAATGTTACCTGTCCCAGTCTCACTGTGGATTGAGGTGTTACCTGTCCCAGTCTCACTGTGGATTGAGGTGAGTGTTACCTGTCCCAGTCTCACTGTGGATTGAGGTGAGTGTTACCTGTCCCAGTCTCACTGTGGATTGAGGTGTTACCTGCCCAGTCTCACTGTGGATTGAGGTGAGTGTTACCTGTCCCAGTCTCACTGTGGAATGAGGTGAGTGTTACCTGTCCCAGTCTGACTGGCGATTAAGGTGGGCTCTTGCGTCTTGTCATCTCTGCTCAATGTTCCTGTTCTCCACATTCCTCAGCATGGTTTGCGGGAGATTAACTCCGGCATTAACCGATCTTACCCCTGTGTCTGCCCTGTGCTCGTGAAATTCACTATTTCTACAAATGAAGTGGGGATCTGATCATTGTCAGCTTTACGCAGACTGGAATAGAGACAAACAGATTGCATTGAAAACCCCCCTTACCTGTGAGATAGAGGAGCGTAGATTCTGTACAACACATAAAACAGAGCTGTGCACAGCACAAGAAAGGCCACGCGATTGTGTTTATTCCACTTGCACTGGAAGGAAGAATATATTTAGTTTAGCCAAGGTTTTCTGTTGTGATTGATGAATGATCTACGGAGTTGTTCCCTGACTTGGTTATAACGTTTCTGATACTGTCACGTCTCAGTTCCGTATTACATCCAAAGCACGATGCCTCTGACAATCACAAGTACAGAGGGAGGGCATTCGGCCCATCACATCGGCACCAGCTCTCCAAACGAGCATCGTGACTCAGTGCCGTTCCCCTCCCTTATCCCCGATTCCCTGCACATTGTTTCTGTTCAAATAATCACCTGACGCCCTCTTGAATGTCTCGATTGAACCTGCCCCCACCTCACTTCCAGGCCGCACATTCCAGACCCTGACCACTCGCTGGGAGAAAACTAATTTTACCCCATCGCTCCTGCTTCTTCTCCAAGTCACCTGAAATCTGAGCCCCTCTCACTCTTCATCCTTTTTTTTGAGCGGGAACAGTCTTCCCCCCCCCCCAATCGACTCTGTCCCACCCCCTCGTGAGTTTGACCATCTCAATCAGATCTCCTCCCAGCCTCCTCCTCTCCCAGGGGAACATTCCCAACCCTCCCAATCTCTCCTCATCACCGAAGTTTCTCATCCGTGGGATCCGTTCCTGTAATCCTCTCCTGCTCTCTTTCCAATGTGTTCCCATCCTTCCTGTAGTGTCACACCCAGAACTGCTCACAATATTCCAGCTGGGGCCTAACTAGTGACTTGTACAAGTTCAGCAGGACCTCCTGGCTCTTGTACTCTGTGTCCCTATTAATAAAGGCCAGAATATTCCTCACTTTATTCACTGCTCTCTCCACCTGTCCCGGCACCTTCAATGATCCATAGACACCCACACACAGCTCCCTCTGCTCCTGCACTCCCTGATGAATTTTAGCCCATATTTTATATTACCCTTCCACGTTCTTCCAGCCAATTCATTACCCTATCAGTACTGTCTTTGCAGTGTTCGTCTGGAGTATATGATGACAATTCTCTGAGGAGGGATTTGATCCACAATCTGCTGGCTCAGAATTGCGAATGGTACTGGGAGCGACTTGTTCAATCCTTGCCTGTCCCGTGTTTTGTTTTGTCCTTCCATGTTGCAGATTTTGCATGAAACTGCTGACTTTGGTCAAACTGAACGCATCCCCGGTCTAATGTACTGGCCCAGGCCTCCCCTTGATGCTTTGTGACGTGGAGATGCCGGCGTTGGACTGGGGTGGGCACAGTAAGACGTCTGACAACACCGGGTTAAAGTCCAACAGGTTTGTTTCCGATCACCAGCTTCCGGAGCGCAGCTCATTCACCTGAGGAAGGAGCAGTGCTCCGAAAGCTAGTGATTTGAAAGGGGGTGGGTGGTGTGGGGGGCAGGGGGGTGGGGGGGCCTGTTTTCTGTTCAGCCTGAGCTGCAGCGGTGGAATCCTGTCTCAGATCTGAGCTGAAAGGTATCAGAGCACCCGAAGGCCTCGCGAAAACGATATTCTGCTGAACCGGAAACAAGCTGAAGCTGACCACGGAAACTGAGAAACTGAGCAGGCTTGAAGTTTACATCGATTATCGTAGAATTTACAGTGCAGAAGGAGGCCGTTCGGCCCATCGAGTCTGCACCAGCTCTTGGAAAGAGCACCCTACCCAAGGTCAACACCTCCACCCGATCCCCATAACCCAGTAACCCCACCCAACACTAAGGGCAATTTTGGACACTAAGGGACAATTTATCATGGCTAATCCACCTAACCTGCACATCTTTGGACTGTGGGAGGAAACCGGAGCACCCGGAGGAAACCCACGCAGACACGGGGAGAAGGTGCAGACTCCACACAGACAGTGACCCAAGCCGGGAATCGAACCTGGGACCCTGGAGCTGTGAAGCAATTGTGCTAACCACTGTGCTACCGCGCTGCCCCGTTCACCTCCCGAGGCGGAGGCTCAGCTCTCGACACGTTAACGGGTGTCCACCATGCCCTAAGAATCCAGCTTGAGTAGCCCAGCTTGAAGGTCCAAACCAATCGACGGTTCAGCACCTCTCATTCTGAAGAGATCACCGCCACGAAGACCTCAACCCCAGCAGCGAAGATCCTCAAATATCTCACACTCCGTTTAATCCCCATCATTCTGATCCTTCCCCTTACCCCCTGTGCGTCTATCTTGTGTGTATGTGGGTGGAGGGTGGGATGGTGTTTGGGAAATAGTTCGATCAGTGGACCATCGTTCCATTACCTGGTCATCTTTTACTCTGGTTATAAATTAGCAGGTTTTTAAAATGTTTTACTTACAAATCTGGTGCCTGTAACTCATTGGGGCAGATAAGAAAGATCTCAGGAAAATACTGAAATTGTTGATTCGTCCACATATGTTGGGACCCCAGGATCTGTGGGGAGATCCCCACCCCCCAGAGAGTGACTAAAGAACAAAGAAAAGTACAGCACAGGAACAGGCCCTTCGGCCCTCCAAGCCCGTGCCGACCATGCTGCCCGACTAAACTACAATCTTCTACACTTCCTGGGTCCGTATCCCTCTATTCCCATCCTATTCATGTATTTGTCAAGATGCCCCTTAAATGTCACTATCGCCCCTGCTTCCACCACCTCCTCCGGTAGCGAGTTCCAGGCACGCACTACCCTCTGCGTAAAAAACTTGCCTCGTACATCTCCTCTAAACCTTGCCCCTCGCACCTTAAACCCCATGGAATTGACCCCTCTACCCTGGGGAAAAGCCTCTGACTATCCACTCTGTCTATGACCCTCATAATTTTGTAGATCTCTATCAGGTCGCCCCTCAACCTCCGTCGTTCCAGTGAGAACAAACCGAGTTTATCCATCTCTCCTCGTAGCTAATGCCCTCCATACCAGGCAACATTCTGGTAAATCCCTTCTGCACCCTCTCTAAAGCCTTCTGGTAGTGTGGCGACCAGAATTGAACACTATACTCCAAGTGCGGCCTAACTAAGGTTCTATACAGCTGCAACATGACTTGCCAATTCTTATACTCAATGCCCCGGCCAATGAAGGCAAGCATGCCGTCTGCCTTCTTGACTACCTTCTCCACTTGTGTTGCCCCTTTCAGTGGCCTGTGGACCTGTACTCCTAGATCTCTCTGACTGTCAATACTCTTGAGGGTTCTACCATTGAGTGGTAACATATACTGGGGGCTCGTCCGGGATTTGACATGTTAGATGACGACTTTAGGGTATGGAGTAAATTATAAAGGGACACTATTTTTGTAGTAATATAACAGGGTGGCTCTAGAAGCAGCTGAGCACTTTCTCAAGGCGGAAGTCGTATCTCTGGTTTAATTGTAGACGCTTCACAAAGACCCGCTCATCGAATTGGCAAAACAATTGGGTGGAAGAAATTGACGCGATTGCTGAACATGCAAGTTTGAAGGAGAAACAGCCAAGAGAGCTAAGCCCAGATCAACAGTCAGTAGAGTTGGCTAAAATCTAGTTCCAGGTGAAATAGTTAGATACGCAGCGAAAACGGGAAGGAATGGAAATGCAAAAGAAGAGAAAGGGCAGCGAGAACGAGAGAAAAGAAAGAGAAAGGGAAAGAGGGCGAAATGAAAAAGAAATGTGGGCAGCACGGTGGCGCAGTGGTTAGCACTGCTGCCTCACGGCGCCGAGGTCCCGGTTTTGATCCCGGCTCTGGGTCACTGTCCGTGTGGAGTTTGCACATTCTCCCAGTGTCTGCGTGGGTTTCACCCCACAACACAAAGATGTGCAGGGTAGGTGGATTGGCCACGCTAAATTGCCCCCTAATTGGAAAGAAATGAATAACCACTGTGCCACCCTGCTGCCCGAAAATGCCGATGAGGAGGTAACAGTTGCCACCCTAGGAATAATGCCTGTCGAGTCAATCAACTCTGAGAGGAGCGACCCCTCAGAGGCTCTTGTTGCTCGAACTGACCCTGTGAAGGCCAAGATAGACTGTAAAGCGGGTGGGGTTGAAAAAGAGTCTGTCACCAGTGAAGGCAACACCTCTTTCAGCATTGACAATCCTACTGCTGGTCAATGTTTTGCGTCAATATTCATCAGGCAGGACTGTTCAGTGATACGAGGGACAGAAAGTGGCAGGTATGGTGGTGGTACTACAGGAGCATAGAGGAAGATGTAGGAAGACACCGGGGCGGGGGGGCGGGGGGGGGGGGGGGGGGGGGGGAGGTACATTGTTATTACCCATGGCGTGCACCTCCAAAGCCTCGAACCACCAAAGCCACCTCCGGTCTCGACTAAAACCACGGAGACTGGCTCAGTTGGAGACTGAGGAGCGATGCATGTTGGGCCGGTTGCCGAAACCTGCCGTCCACGGAACGCCAAGGAGAATCTGAGGAGATTGGCGACCATGTTGGAGGGCAGGTGTGTGATGGCCGCCCCGAACTTTCCCAAACTGTTACCTACTTGCGTTTATAGAGAGGTTTAAAATACAGAACGCAAGTTTTTTCCTGTCAGAGTTATTGCTGCGAGAGCTTGGTGTAAAGATAATGGGGCTGGATTGTGGTAGGTCGGTGTGGGTGTTGCGTGTTTTGTAGACCTCATCATGAAATGTCCGTCTCCTGATGTTTGTTTTGCTCGGGCGGGGTTGGTGAGGAATTTGTGAAATACTTCCCCGGCCCGTGTATTTTTGTCTTGCAACATTGGTCACAATGAGGTTCCTCCATTGAGTATGTCAATGGTTTACGCTGCAGGAGTTCGAGCTGTGTTGACATAGCAGGGCCCAGCTTGGAGGACAATTAAATTGGGTATCCTTTATTAAAGATTTAGACATTTTAAAATCGTACAGCTGTCAAACCCCAGCTGTGTTTCAGTCTTGACCCAACAGCCAAGCTGCTGGAACATGCCCGGACCTGCCCCGTCAGTCGTCCATCCGGAGATAATCGATGCGATTGATCTGCATCGATCTATTGTCGAAAGCCAGGCCGGGAGCTCCCGCCCTCACCTTACCTGGTAACGGGGAACATGCGAGTAACGCCACGGGAGATGGACAGCTGGGGCAGGCCCAAGGGACCTGTCAATCAGATCATTGGACACCGAGACCCCCCCTCGCGATACCCCATTGGCAAAAGGCCACAGGAAGTGGGAAAAGGGCGCAAAGACATAGGGGGTTGTGGTGATACACCACTGTACGTCCCTACCATTGTACATAGTTTAAAAGGTCGCTGCCAAGGGTGAGGTAAGTACTGATTAACTTACTTATCTTGCAGGTCAGTTGTTTAGTTCGGGAGTGAGAGCTGGGACCTTAGAAACAGCGCGGGAGCTGCGAGGCAGAGGGGACCGTTTAAAAGGTCGCGGCCTGGGTGAGGTAAGTACTGATTAACTTACTTACTTTGCAGGCCAAGTCGATTTCAGCAGGAGCGGAGCAGGCTAGTCCATTTCAGCGGGGGCAGTGCGGAAGTGATTTCTGGGAGATAAGTCTCTCCTTTAAATTTTTTTTTTTAATTTTAGTGTTTTAGGCGACCCGCGGACTTCTGGGAAGACCCTCACCAATAAATTCTGGTGGAGAGGAAACCCGAGACACTACACGTGTAGTGTCTCCCACCCGCCCTCCTCCTCTAACCTAATAATAAAACCCATTGGTCTGAGGTAAGTACCATATTTTATTATATTATTATTATTTTTTATAAAAAATTTAATTTAGTTGTTAGCCAGATCTTGGTAGAAATTAGAGGGAAGGCAGGGAAGGGAGTGCAATGTTCCTCCTGCAGGATGTTTGAGGTGAGGGATGCAGTTAGTGTCCCTGCTGATTTTACCTGCAGGAAGTGCTGCCATCTCCAGCTCCTCCAAGACCGAGTTAGGGAACTGGAGCTGGAGTTGGAAGAACTTCGGATCATTCGGGAGGCAGAAGGGGTCAGAGATAGCAGCTTCAGGGAATTAGTTACACCAAAGATTGGAGATAGGTGGGTAACTGTAAGAGGGACTGGGAAAAAACAGTCAGTGCAGGGATCCCCTGCGGTCGTTCCCCTGAGAAACAAGTATACCGCTTTGGATACTTGTGGGGGGGGGACTTACCAGGGGTAAGCCATGGGGTACGGGCCTCTGGCACGGAGTCTGTCCCTGTTGCTCAGAAGGGAAGGGGGGAGAGGAGCAGAGCATTAGTAATTGGGGACTCGATAGTCAGGGGCACAGATAGGAGATTTTGTGGGAGCGTGAGAGACTCACGTTTGGTATGTTGCCTCCCAGGTGCAAGGGTACGTGATGTCTCGGATCGTGTTTTCCGGGTCCTTAAGGGGGAGGGGGAGCAGCCCCAAGTCGTGGTCCACATTGGCACTAACGACATAGGTAGGAGAGGGGATAAGGATGTCAGGCAGGCTTTCAGGGAGCTAGGATGGAAGCTCAGAACTAGAACAAACAGAGTTGTTATCTCTGGGTTGTTGCCCGTGCCACGTGATAGTGAGATGAGGAATAGGGAGAGAGAGCATTTAAACACGTGGCTACAGGGATGGTGCAGGCGGGAGGGATTCAGATTTCTGGATAACTGGGGCTCTTTCTGGGGAAGGTGGGACCTCTACAGACAGGATGGTCTACATCTGAACCTGCGGGGCACAAATATCCTGGGGGGGAGATTTGTAAGTGCTCTTTGGGGGGGTTTAAACTAATGCAGCAGGGGCATGGGAACCTGGATTGTAGTTTTAGGGTAAGGGAGAATGAGAGTATAGAGGTCAGGAGCTCAGATTTGACGTCGCAGGAGGGGGCCAGTGTTCAGGTAGGTGGTTTGAAGTGTGTCTACTTCAATGCCAGGAGTATACGAAACAAGGTAGGGGAACTGGCAGCATGGGTTGGTACCTGGGACTTCGATGTTGTGGCCATTTCGGAGACATGGATAGAGCAGGGACAGGAATGGATGTTGCAGGTTCCGGGGTTTAGGTGTTTTAGTAAGCTCAGAGAAGGAGGCAAAAGAGGGGGAGGTGTGGCGCTGCTAGTCAAGAGCAGTATTACGGTGGCGGAGAGGATGCTAGATGGGGACTCATCTTCCGAGGTAGTATGGGCTGAGGTTAGAAACATGAAAGGAGAGGTCACACTGTTGGGAGTCTTCTATAGGCCTCCAAATAGTTCTAGGGATGTAGAGGAAAGGATGGTGAGGATGATCCTGGATAAGAACGAAAGTAACAGGGTAGTTATTATGGGAGACTTTAACTTTCCAAATATTGACTGGAAAAGATATAGTTCGAGTACATTAGATGGGTCGTTTTTTGTGCAGGAGGGTTTCCTGACACAGTTTGTTGACAGGCCAACAAGAGGCGAGGCCACATTGGATTTGGTTTTGGGTAATGAACCAGGCCAGGTGTTGGATTTGGAGGTAGGTGAGCACTTTGGGGACAGTGACCACAATTCGGTGACGTTTACGTTAATGATGGAAAGGGATAAGTATACACCGCAGGGCAAGAGTTATAGCTGGGGGAAGGGAAATTATGATGCCATTAGACGTGACTTGGGGGGGATAAGGTGGAGAAGTAGGCTGCAAGTGTTGGACACACTGGATAAGTGGAGCTTGTTCAAGGATCAGCTACTGCGTGTTCTTGATAAGTATGTACCGGTCAGGCAGGGAGGAAGGTGCCGAGCGAGGGAACCGTGGTTTACCAAAGAAGTGGAATCTCTTGTTAAGAGGAAGAAGGAGGCCTATGTGAAGATGAGGTGTGAAGTTTCAGTTGGGGCGATGGATAGTTACAAGGTAGCGAGGAAGGATCTAAAGAGAGAGCTAAGACGAGCAAGGAGGGGACATGAGAAGTATTTGGCAGGAAGGATCAAGGAAAACCCAAAAGCTTTCTATAGGTATGTCAGGAATAAGCGAATGACTAGGGAAAGAGTAGGACCAGTCAAGGACAGGGATGGGAAGTTGTGTGTAGAGTCTGAAGAGATAGGCGAGATACTAAATGAATAATTTTCATCAGTATTCACTCAGTAAAAAGATAATGTTGTGGAGGAGAATGCTGAGCTCCAGGTAAATA
>NC_092720.1:223599295-223656795 GCF_047496885.1 Scyliorhinus torazame
GGCCTATGGTGTGCTCGCGTTCATTAACAGAGGGATTGAATTTAAGAGCCATGAGGTAATGATGCAGCTGTACAAAACCTTGGTAAGGCCACATTTGGAGTACTGTGTACAGTTCTGGTCGCCTCATTTTAGGAAGGATGTGGAAGCTCTGGAAAAGGTGCAAAGAAGATTTACCAGGATGTTGCCTGGAATGGAGAGTAGGTCTTACGAGGAAAGGTTGAGGGTGCTAGGCCTTTTCTCATTAGAGCGGAGAAGGATGAGGGGCGACTTGATAGAGGTTTATAAGATGATCAGGGGAATAGATAGAGTAGACAGTCAGAGACTTTTTCCCCAGGTGGAACACACCATTACAAGGGGACATAAATTTAAGGTGAAAGGTGGAAGATATAGGAGGGATATCAGAGGTAGGTTCTTTACCCAGAGAGTAGTGGGGGCATGGAATGCACTGCCTGTGGAAGTAGTTGAGTCGGAAACATTAGGGACCTTCAAGCAGCTGTTGGATAGGTACATGGATTACGGGAAAATGATATAGTGTAGA
This sequence comes from Scyliorhinus torazame, assembly GCF_047496885.1. Classification (NCBI taxonomy): domain Eukaryota; kingdom Metazoa; phylum Chordata; class Chondrichthyes; order Carcharhiniformes; family Scyliorhinidae; genus Scyliorhinus; species Scyliorhinus torazame. The sequence goes on from NC_092720.1 coordinate 223,599,834, forward strand.
TTTATTTGTTCTTAAGGGCAGCACGGTAGCATTGTGGATAGCACAATTGCTTCACAGATCCATGGTCCCAGGTTCGATTCCAGCTTGGGTCATTGTCTGTGCGGAGTCTGCACGTCCTCCCCGTGTCTGCGTGGGTTTCCTCCGGGTGCTCCGGTTTCCTCCCACAATCCAAAGATGTGCGGGTTAGGTGAATTGGCCAATGATAAATTGCCCTTAATGTCCAAATTGCCCTTGGTGTTGGGTGGAGGTGTTGAGTTTGGGTAGGGTGCTCTTTCCAAGAGCTGGTGCAGACTCAAGGGGCCGAATGGCCTCCTTCTGCACTGTAAATTCAATGATAATCTATGATTAATCTAGGACAAAGGTTCAGCACAACATCGTGGGCCGAAGGGCCTGTTCTGTGCTGTATTTTCTATGTTCTATGTTCTATGTTAATACTCCAGATCTGGGCTCACCAATGCCTTGCACACTGGCAGTAACGCCTTCCGACTTTTATTCTCTCACATTTCTCTCCCTTTCGAAAATAAGCTGCCTTTCCAATTCACCAACCAAAATGGGTAACCTCACACTTATCCACGTTAAACTCCATCCGCCACATTTTGGCCCACTCGCCCAACCGACCCACATCCATTTGTGAATTCCTCATTTCCTCGTGGCAATTTACTGTCCCACCTCTCTCCCTCGCTCTCCCTCGCTCTCCGGCCTGGATTTCCAGAGGATCCGGGTCACTTTATGTGGGACCAATTGGCGCTGCCCCAGCACCGGTATCCTGCGACCGGTATCCTGCGACCGGTGAGGGGCCTGGTAGCCATGTTACGTGAAACGCCCGACCTCCACAAAATAAACGGCCGGAGGATTGCCGGGTCCGTAACCGTGCGTGCGCACACGGCGATGACCCTGCAGCGGGCGCGCCATACAACGTGGCGCGGTCCCGAGCTGCCAGATAGTGCCCCCTGCTGCCGTCGGCGGACGAGCCACTTCGCAGTCGGGCAGAGGCTGTCCATGCCGATGGCGACGGGCGGGAGTAACTCGGGCTTAGATGGCATGCGAGAGGGGAGCGGCTATTCTGCGTGGAGGTTTACTCTGACTCATCTGCTCGAGCTGTCGATGATGATTGCATGTGTGCAAACCGGTTTAGAATAATTACAGGGGATGATCTGGACCCACCTCCTCCCAGTTCAAGGCATGAGGAGTGTTTAATAAAACTCCCCTGCAAACACAGGATGCATTTCGACTTTTAGACATGAGGATTGCTGGAGTAGAATAACTTGGGGGTTAATGTGTACAAACTATTGACGGTGTTTGGACAGGCCGAGAGGGCGGTTAATAAAGCCGACAGAATCCTGAGCTTTATCAACAGGGGCCGTGGAGCGTAAGAGCGAGGAAGTTCACGTATAAACCACTAGGGGCAGGATTCCCCGGCCTCTCAGCTGCGTGTTTCTCGGTGACGGGAGGCGTCACGCTGTCCGTTGGCGTCGGGATTTTCTGTCCCCCCCCCCCCCGCCGCTGGGAATTCCCATTGCCGCCACACCACTCCCCCCACCCCCCCCCCCCCCCCGCCGGAATCAGGCGGGGGAGGGGGGGAGATGCGCTGTCACCGCCAGCTGGAGTATTGTGCCCGGTTCGGGACGGTGCACTTTCAGGTGTGTAGACGGACTCAGCAATCAGAGCCTGCTGACTGACATTAACACCATGGGAACTAGCAGTGGGATTGGGCTATTCAGCCCCCCCGATCCCACTCCGCCATTCATAGAATTTACAGTGCAGAAGGAGGCCATTCGGCCCATCGAGTCTGCACCGGTTCTTGGAAAGAGCACCCTACCCAAGGTCAACACCTCCCCCTGATCCCCATAACCCAGTAACCCCACCCAACACTAAAGGGCAATTTTGGACACTAAGGGCAATTAATCATGCCCAATCCACCTAACCTGCACATCTTTGGACTGTGGGAGGAAACCGGAGCACCCGGAGGAAACCCACGCACACACGGGGAGAACGTGCAGACTCCGCACAGACAGTGACCCAAGCCGGAATCGAACCTGGGACCCTGGAGCTGTGAAGCAATTGTGCTGTTCACAATGCTACCGTGCTGCCCCTAATTCCACACGATCATGTCTGATACCTTCTCAGCCTCAACTCCACCTCCCTGCCCGTTCTCCATAACCCTTCAACCCATCCAACAGAGGGCAGTAGAGAGGAGTTGCTGATTGGCTGTTGTGGGGAACATTTGCATCAGTGCATTGCGGTCACTGCATCCAGAAAGTGTACCTGAGCAAGACACCCTAGGTGTTCAAGTCAAGGCAAGCATCCAGCAGAGGGCAGTAGAGCAGAGCTGCTGATTGGCTGTTGCGGGGAAAATTTCCATCAGTGCATTGCAGGTACCGTATCTTGAAGGTGGTTTGTGGAAGAGCTGTTGTCAAGTGACAGTTAAACCCAAAACAATTCTTCAGTATTTCCCTCCCTACCTCCTCCTCTAACCCCCAAAAAAAGACAATCACTGTAAGGATCCCAGCCGAGTAAAGATCAAGAGGGAGACTCAAGGGCAGGTAGAAGTAGAAAGAGGTTGAACCGTGACATCACAGCCTGCAGGTAAGTGATTGGCTGTGACTGGTGTGGTGAGTAGTTTTTCTTTTCCCTGAGGTGTTATCTTGCGGGGCGCAGTGGTTGCTGAGTGAGTGCTTGCTGAGAAGGGGAGTAAATTGTTTTAAAAAACTTACTGCTGGGAGTGTCCAGCTGAACCCGGTCAGAGTGAGTGACTGCTGGTGAAAGAGTACGAGGAGAGCAGGGGGGACACAGTGAAAGAGCGCGAGGAGAGCGGCGGGGGCACAGTGAAAGAGTGCGAGGAGAGTGGCGGGGACACAGTGAAAGAGCGCGAGGAGAGTGGGGAAGACTCAGTGAAAGAGCGCGAGGAGAGCAGGGGGGGGACACAGTGAAAGAGCGCGAGGAGAGCGGCGGGACAGAGTGAAAGAGCGCGAGCAGAGCGGTGGAGACTCAGTGAAAGAGCGCGAGGAGAGCAGCGGAGACTCAGTGAAAGAGCGCGAGGAGAGCGGCGGGACAGAGTGAAAGAGCGCGAGGAGAGTGGCGGAGACTCAGTGAAAGAGCGCGAGGAGAGCAGCGGTGACTCAGTGAAAGAGCGCAAGGAGAGCGGCGGGACAGAGTGAAAGAGCGCGAGGAGAGCAGCGGGACAGAGTGACGAGCGCGAGGAGAGCAGGGGGGGGACAGTGAAAGAGCGCGAGGAGAGCGGCAGGGACTCAGTGAAAGAGCGCGAGGAGAGCGGCGGGACAGAGTGAAAGCGCGAGGAGAGCAGCGGGACAGAGTGACGAGCGCGAGGAGAGCAGGGGGGACACAGTGAAAGAGCGCGAGGAGAGCGACGGAGACTCAGTGAAAGAGCGCGAGGAGAGCGGCGGGACAGAGTGAAAGAGCGCGAGCAGAGCGGTGGAGACTCAGTGAAAGAGCGCGAGGAGAGTGGCGGAGACTCAGTGAAAGAGCGCGAGGAGAGCAGCGGAGACTCAGTGAAAGAGCGCGAGGAGAGCGGCGGGACAGAGTGAAAGAGCGCGTGGAGAGCGGCGGGACAGAGTGAAAGAGCGCGAGGAGAGCGGGGGGGACAGTGAAAGAGCGCGAGGAGAGCGGCGGGGATTCAGTGAAAGAGCGCGAGGAGAGCAGGGGGGGACACAGTGAAAGAGCGCGAGGAGAGCAGGGGGGGACACAGTGAAAGAGCGCGAGGAGAGCAGGGGGGGACACAGTGAAAGAGCGCGAGGAGAGCAGGGGGGACACAGTGAAAGAGCGCGAGGAGAGCAGGGGGGACACAGTGAAAGAGTGCGAGGAGAGCAGGGGGGACACAGTGAAAGAGTGCGAGGAGAGCGGCGGAGACACAGTGAAAGAGCGCGAGGAGAGAGGCGGGGACACAGTGAAAGAGCGCGAGGAGAGCGGTGGGACAGAGTGAAAGAGCGCGAGGAGAGCGGCGGGACAGAGTGAAAGAGCGCGAGGAGAGCGGCGGAGACTCAGTGAAAGAGCGCGAGGAGAGTGGCGGAGACTCAGTGAAAGAGTGCGAGGAGAGCAGGGGGGACACAGTGAAAGAGCGCGAGGAGAGCGGCGGGACAGAGTGAAAGAGCGCGTGGAGAGCGGCGGGACAGAGTGAAAGAGCGCGAGGAGAGCGGGGGGGACAGTGAAAGAGCGCGAGGAGAGCAGGGGGGACACAGTGAAAGAGCGCGAGGAGAGCAGGGGGGACACAGTGAAAGAGCGCGAGGAGAGCAGGGGGGACACAGTGAAAGAGTGCGAGGAGAGCGGCGGAGACACAGTGAAAGAGCGCGAGGAGAGCGGCGGGACAGAGTGAAAGAGCGCGAGGAGAGCGGCGGAGACTCAGTGAAAGAGCGCGAGGAGAGTGGCGGAGACTCAGTGAAAGAGTGCGAGGAGAGCAGGGGGGACACAGTGAAAGAGCGCGAGGAGAGCGGCGGGACAGAGTGAAAGAGCGCGAGGAGAGTGGCGGAGACTCAGTGAAAGAGCGCGAGGAGAGCAGGGGGGGCACAGTGAAAGAGCGCGAGGAGAGCGGCGGGACAGAGTGAAAGAGCGCGAGGAGAGCGGCGGAGACACAGTGAAAGAGCGCGAGGAGAGAGGCAGGGGCACAGTGAAAGAGTGCGAGGAGAGCGGCGGGACAGAGTGAAAGAGTGCGAGGAGAGCGGCGGAGACACAGTGAAAGAGCGCAAAGAGAGCGGCGGGGACACAGCGAAAGAGCGCGAGGAGAGCGGCGGGGGCACAGTGAAAGAGCGCGAGGAGTGCGGCGGAGACTCAGTGAAAGAGCGGGAGGAGAGCGGCGGGGGCACAGTGAAAGAGCGCGAGGAGAGCGGCGAGACTCAGTGAAAAAGCGCGAGGAGAGCGGCGGAGACTCAGTGAAAGAGCGGGAGGAGAGCGGCGGAAACTCAGTGAAAGAGCGCGAGGAGAGCGGCGGAGACTCAGTGAAAGAACGCGAGGAGAGCGGCGGAGACTCAGTGAAAGAGCGCGAGGAGAGCTGCGGAGACTCAGTGAAAGAGCGCGAGGAGAGTGGCGGAGACTCAGTGAAAGAACGCGAGGAGAGCGGCGGAGACTCAGTGAAAGAGCGCGAGGAGAGCGGCGGAGACTCAGTGAAAGAGCGCGAGGAGAGCGGCGGGGACACAGTGAAAGAGCGCGAGGAGAGCGGCGGAGACTCAGTGAAAGAGCGCGAGGAGAGCGGCGGGGACACAGTGAAAGAGCGCGAGGGGAGCGGCGGAGACTCAGTGAAAGAGCGCGAGGAGAGCAGCGGGGACACAGGATAAAAGAGCACGAGGAGAGCGGCGGGGACACAGGATAAAAGAGCGCGAGGAGAGCAGCGTGGACACAGTGAAAGAGCGCGAGGAGAGCGGAGGGGACACAGGATAAAAGAGCGCGAGGAGAGCAGTGTGGACACAGTGAAAGAGTGCGAGGAGAGCGGCGGAGACTCAGTGAAAGAGCGCGAGGAGAGCGGCGGAGACTCAGTGAAAGAGCGCGAGGAGAGCGGCGGGGACACAGTGAAAGAGCGCGAGGGGAGCGGCGGAGACTCAGTGAAAGAGCGCGAGGAGAGCAGCGGGGACACAGGATAAAAGCGCACGAGGAGAGCGGCGGGGACACAGGATAAAAGAGCGCGAGGAGAGCAGCGTGGACACAGTGAAAGAGCGCGAGGAGAGCGGAGGGGACACAGGATAAAAGAGCGCGAGGAGAGCAGTGTGGACACAGTGAAAGAGTGCGAGGAGAGCGGCGGGGACACAGGATAAAAGAGCGCGAGGGGAGCGTCGGGGACACAGGATAAAAGAGCGCATGGAGAGCGGCGGGGACACAGCTGCTGGAGAAGCGGCCTTCAGATTTTCGGCGGGAACAGTGGCCAGGGGTCTGCCGGGAAGGTAAGTTTTCCTCTTTAAAAACTTACCTTGAAGAGTGACATCACAGCAAAGCAGTGACCTGATTGGCTGGTAAGGAAAGTGCTCCAATTAGCAGTAGCTGGGAGACATTTAACTCTTCGTGTGTTGGTAAGTATTGTGATCGGTAAGTAAAATCTTTATTCCTTTCACTTATTCATTATTTGGTATTATATTTGTAATCAGTTAAGTTAAAGTGTAAAAATGACAGGAGAATCCAGGCCCGTGTTATGCTCCTCGTTATGCTCAATGTGGGAGTTCAGGGACACGGCCGATGCCCCTGACTCCTTTGTGTGTGGGAAGTGTGTCCAGCTGCAGCTCCTGTTAGACCGCATGACGGCTCTGGAGCTGCGGATGGATTCACTTTGGAGCATCCGCGATGCTGAGGAGGTCGTGGATAGCATGTTCAGTGAGTTGGTCACACCGCAGATTAGGGTTGGTGAGGGAGACAGGGTGACCAAGGCAGAGAAAGAGCAGAAAGGCAGTGCAGGTGTCCCCTGCGGTCAGCTCCCTCCAAAACAGGTATACCGTTTTGGATACTGTTGGGGGGAGATGACTCACCAGGGGAAGGCAGCAGTAGCCAGGCTCATGGCACCGTGGCTGGCTCTGCTGCACAGAACGGCGGGAAAAAGACTGGCAGGGCTATTGTCATAGGGGATTCAATCGTAAGGGGAGGAGACAGGCGTTTCTGTGGTCGAAAACGAGACTCCCGAATGGTATGGTGCCTCCCGGGTGCAAGGGTCAAGGATGTCTCAGGTCGGCTGCAGGACATACTGAAGAGGGAGGGTGGACAGCCAGTTGTCGTGGTGCATATAGGCACCAACGATATAGGTAAAAAACAGGATGAGGTCCTACAATCAGAATTTAGGGAGTTAGGAGATAAGTTAAAAAGTAGGACCTCAAAGGTAGTAATCTCAGGATTGCTACAGTGCCACGAGACAGTCAGAGTAGAAATTCAAGAATAGTCAGAATGAATACGTGGCTTGAGAGATGGTGCAGGAGGGAGGGGTTCAGATTTTTGGGACATTGGAACCGGTTCTGGGGGCGGTGGGACCATTACAAATCGGATGGTCGGCACCTGGGCAGGACTGGAACCAATGTCCTAGGGGGTGCTTTTGCTAACACTGTCGGGGAGGTTTTAAACTAATGTGCCCCCCCCCACCCTCATTTCATGGGTATGCCCCCCCCCCTCATTGGCACTGTCACCTTGGCACCCAGGCAGTGCTCCTACTGCCTTGGCTGTGCCACAGGGGCACCTTGGTGGGCAGTTGTGCTCTGGCTTGAGCGCAACGCGGCAAGTGAATCGCACCCTCTCTCTGCGCCCCTCATAATTTTATTCATCTCAATCACGCCCCCCCTCAGTCTCCTCTGCTCCAAGGAAAACAACCCCAGTCTATCCAATCTCTCTTCATAACTAAACTATGCAGCCCAGTCAGCATCCTGGTAAATCTCCTCTGCATCCTTTCCAGTGGCTATCACATCCCTCCTGTAATGTGGATTCCAGAACTGCGCACAATACTCCCGCTGTGACCGAACCAGCGTTTTATACAGTTCCAGCGTAACCTCCCTGCTCTTAAACTCTGTGCCTCAGCCAGTAAAGGCAAGTATACCATCTGCCTTCTTAATCACCGTATCCACCTGTTCTGCTACCTTAAGGGACGGGTTTACATGGACACCAAGGTCTCTCTGATCCTCGCTGCTTCCCAGGGTCCTGCCGTTTATCCTGTATCCCCCGCGCCTTGTTTGTCCTGCCCAAATACATCACATCACACTTATCCCCATTGAACTGCATTTGCCACTGGTCAGCCCACCTGACCAGCCCGCCTCTATCCTGCTGTAATCTGAGACTATGCACGTCGCTACTCACAGCAACATCAATTGTTGCCCCACCACAAACTCTGCGGGCAGCCCTCCCCACACGCATTGATGCAAACCAACCTCGTTGCACAAAAACCCCAGCTGGTTGACTACTGCCCCTTCGGGGAAGGAACTCGCCCGGTCTGCAGGAAACGACAGCTCTCTGTACAAAGCCCACTGTGGCGTGACGCCCCCGAGGGCGAATTAGGAGCCATCCAGTCATTTCCAGGGGTCTGATAAACATACAGCCAGGCAGGACGGTAAACGGGGGAGGAAGCTCGGGACCCTCAGTGCCGGTCAATGTCGGAGGCCCCCTGCCTGCGCCCATTCAGGTGGGAAGTGGTTACCTGCATCCTCGCTGTGGCCAGTCGCTTCCTGGTGGAGAATGTCAAAGGCGAGCGACTGTTGTGACTTTTTCCAGCGTCACCCTCTGCAGTTGCTGAACTTACAGTTTTGGCTACAATCTCCAACCAGATACGGAAACAGAAATGAAATAGATCGGCAGGAGGAGGTCAGCCTGGAACCGGAATTAACCTCTGGCGCTGCTGACCGTCCTCCTCCCTGTGGTCAGTGTGGGTCAGTGTGGGCAGCTCAGCCAGTGCTATCTCTGCATCACCCTGCCACTCAGTCTTGTCCTTGCTGTTCACACTGACAAGCCCCTTCGCTTTCCCAGTCCCCGAGGACACCGCCTTGTGTTGCTGGAGAGGGTGGGAACCGGTTTCACCGCAAACTCTGCGCCCCACCCCCTTTCCCCTCGACAAATCACAATTATAATGTGATGCTGCAATTGGGCCCAGTTAATCGACGCAACCCCCGCCCAGCTCCCGTCAACCAGTTCACCAGCTCCCAACCCCCAGTTGACCAGCCCCCAGTTGACCAGCTCCCAGCCCCCAGTTGACCAGCTCCCAGCCCCCAGTTGACCAGCCCCCAGCTCCCCAGTTGATAGCTCCCAGTTGACCAGCCCCCAGCTCCCCAGTTGACCAGCTCCCAGCCCCCAGTTGACCAGCCCCCAACTCCCCAGTTGACCAGCTCCCCAGTTGACCAGCCCCCAGCTCCCCAGTTGACCAGCTCCCAGTTGACCAGCTCCCAGTTGAACAGCTCCCAGTTGACCAGCCCCCAGCCCCCCAGTTGACCAGCTCCCAGTTGACCAGCCCCCAGCTCCCCAGTTGATAGCTCCCAGCTCCCAGTTGACCAGCCCCCAGCTCCCCAGTTGACCAGCTCCCAGCCCCCAGTTGACCAGCCCCCAGCCCCCAAGTTGACCAGCTCCCAGTTGACCAGCCCCCAGCCCCCAAGTTGACCAGCCCCCAGCCCCCAAGTTGACCAGCTCCCAGTTGACCAGCCCCCAGCTCCCTAGTTGATAGCTCCCAGCTCCCAGTTGACCAGCCCCCAGCCCCCCAGATGACCAGCCCCCAGCTCCCCAGTTGATAGCTCCCAGCTCCCAGTTGACCAGCCCCCAGCTCCCCAGTTGACCAGCTCCCAGCCCCCAGTTGACCAGCCCCCAGCCCCCAAGTTGACCAGCTCCCAGTTGACCAGCCCCCAGCCCCCAAGTTGACCAGCCCCCAGCCCCCAAGTTGACCAGCTCCCAGTTGACCAGCCCCCAGCTCCCTAGTTGATAGCTCCCAGCTCCCAGTTGACCAGCCCCCAGCCCCCCAGATGACCAGCCCCCAGCCCCCAAGTTGACCAGCCCCCAGCCCCCAAGTTGACCAGCTCCCAGTTGACCAGCCCCCAGCTCCCCAGTTGATAGCTCCCAGCTCCCAGTTGACCAGCCCCCAGCCCCCCAGTTGAACAGCTCCCAGTTGACCAGCCCCCAGCCCCCCAGTTGACCAGCTCCCAGTTGACCAGCCCCCAGCTCCCCAGTTGATAGCTCCCAGTTGACCAGCCCCCAGCTCCCCAGTTGACCAGCTCCCCAGTTGACCAGCTCCCCAGTTGACCAGCTCCCCAGTTGACCAGCTCCCAGTTGACCAGCCCCCAGCTCCCCAGTTGATAGCTCCCAGCTCCCAGTTGACCAGCCCCCAGCTCCCCAGTTGACCAGCTCCCAGTTGACCAGCCCCCAGCTCCCCAGTTGACCAGCTCCCAGTTGACCAGCCCCCAGCTCCCCAGTTGACCAGCTCCCAGTTGACCAGCCCCCAGCCCCCCAGTTGACCAGCTCCCAGTTGACCAGCCCCCAGCTCCCCAGTTGACCAGCTCCCCAGTTGACCAGCCCCCAGCTCCCCAGTTGACCAGCCCCCAGCTCCCCAGTTGACCAGCCCCCAGCTCCCCAGTTGACCAGCCCCCAGCTCCCCAGTTGACCAGCTCCCAGTTGACCAGCCCCCAGCTCCCAGTTGACCAGCTCCCAGTTGACCAGCCCCCAGCTCCCAGTTGACCAGCCCCCAGCTCCCCAGTTGATAGCTCCCAGCTCCCAGTTGACCAGCCCCCAGCTCCCCAGTTGACCAGCCCCCAGTTGACCAGCTCCCAGTTGACCAGCCCCCAGCTCCCCAGTTGACCAGCCCCCAGTGGGTCAGCCCAGTGCAATTGTCCAGAGGAATTAATCCTCTGGGCTATTGCCGAGGAACCCGTACGTGGGAAGCTGCTGGAAGGATTCCCCAGCGTCTCATTGGCGAAGCCCCGAAATGTGACAGTGGGGTGGGACAGACAGCCAAGGGGCAAACCCTTAAAGTATTGAGGGGACGGGCTGCCTGTAGCTAAACATCAAAACCCGCAAAGGGAAAAGCCTGAGAAATTCATTCACTCCGTACGTATAATTGCCACGAATAAAAGGAAAAATATAGCTGCCAGCAATGTGTCCATGGTCCACTATGGTGAAATCTAACTTGCCTGCTTGAGGTTTCACATTTATAACAATAAATCTTTATTGTCACAAGTAGGCTTACATTAACGCTGCAATGAAGTTACTGTGAAAATCCCCTAGTCGCCACATTCCGCCGCCTGTTCGGGTACGCAGAGCGAGAATTCAGGATGTCCAATTCACCTAACAGCACGTCTTTTGGGACTTGTGGGAGGAAACCGGAGCACCCGGAGGAAACCCACGCAGACACGGGGAGAGCGTGCAGACTCCACACAGACAGTGACCCAAGCCGGGAATCGAACTCGGGACCCTGGAGCGGTGAAACGACAGTGCTAACCACTTTCATTAAAAAAAAAACTCCCGCCGCCGAGGTCCCAGGTCCGATCCCGGCCCTGGGTCACTGTCCGTGCGGGGTTTGCACATTCTCCCCGTGTCTGCGTGGGTCTCGCCCCCACAACACAAAGATGCTAAATTGCCCCTTAATTGGGGGGGGGGGGGGGAATGTAACTTTGGAAAAGCATTGAAAACCCAAAAGGCAAATGAGCAGTGGGGGTTGCAAAAGAGGGAGCGCGGTTAAATTGCAGGCAGGTTAAATTGCAGCAGTTCATCAATATCCCGACTTTAGGGATTGATACGGTCTCTTTGATGGCCTCTGCTGAATTGACACGTCCAATCAAGGCCTGTCATGTCTCGGGTAACAGCCTCCGCCCCTGCCTCAGGCTGAGCCGGTGAAACCTGACCAGACCAGGAATGTTTTGGCTTAAAACTGGCCGGGAATTTGCAAAACCGGTTGCTACACATCACCCGCATCAACAGTCACTGTTCCAAGAATAGGCCTTTGGCACAGTGCCAACAGTGCCTCATCCTGACACCGATCCAAACATCACCTTTTCTCCTTGAACCCCGCCTGTGAAAATCACAGGAAGATAACCGCACAGAGAGATCCCACTTGGCCTCTGAACGGGCGAGCAAATGGGCCACGTAGCCCGACCCCATTCTCCAGCTGCCCCCCCCTCCCCTCTCAGTCCACCTCCTCCCATCACCCCGTGTCCAGGGGTGGCCCCCACCCCCTCTCAGCTCCCCCCCCCCCCCCCCCCCTCTGCCCAGAGGGCGGACCAATGTCCTCGCTGGGGCTTTTGCTAGTTCTGTTGGGGAGCATTTGAACTAGTGTGCCAGAGGCACTGGGATCCCAGGAGTAGGGTCAGTTGGGTCAAATCCAGATCAGGAAAACGCAGGTAGAACTTTAGCTGGAGGGGGAGAAGATGTAATTAGAACAGGTTATAGATAGGCTGCAAAATTGGGCAGAGAAATGGCAGATGGAATTTAACCCGGACAGATGCGAGGTGATGAGCTTTAGTCGATCCAATTCAGGTGGGAGCTGTAAAATAAATGGCAGAACCATCAGGAGCAGAGAGACACAGAGATCTGGGCGAGCAGGTCCACCGATCCTTAAAGTGGCACAGGTGGAAATGGTGGTAAAGAAAGCATCTGGCATGCTTGCCTTCATCGGACGGGGTACCGAGTGCAAAAGCTCGCAAATTATATCACAATTATACGGAACGTTGGTGCGGCCACATTTGGAATACTGGGTCCAATTCTGCTCACCGCACTACCAGAAGGACGTGGAGACTCTGGAGAGAGTACAGAAAAGGGTTACCAGGATGTTGTCTGGGATGGAGGGTGTTAGCTGTGAGGAGAGATTGAATAAACTGGGATTGTTCTCCCTCGAGAGAGAGAGAGAGACGGAGGCTGATAAAAGTTTATAGAATTATGAGGGGTATAGATAGGGTAAACAGTTGGAGGCTTTTTCCCAGGACGGGAATGACAATTACAAGGGGGCACAGGTTCAAGGTGAGGGGGGAAAGGTTCAGTGGAGATGTGCGGGGGAGGTTTTTACACAGAGGGTGGTGGTGGCCTGGAATGCACGGCCCAGTGAGGTGGGTGAGGCAGATACGTTAGCGACCTTTAAGACTTATCTGGATAGACACATGAACAGACGGGGTACAGAAGGATACAGGTGCTTAGTCTAGATAGCAGGCTTGGGAGGCCGAAGGACCTGTTCCTGTTATGAGGGGCATAGACAGAGTGGATAGTCAGAGACATTTTCCCAGGGTAGAGGGGTCAATTACCAAGGGGCAAAGGTTTAAGGTGCGAGGGGCAAGGTTTAGAGTAGATGTACGAGGCAAGTTTTTTACATAGAGGGTAGTGGGTGCCTGGAACTCGCTACCGGAGGAGGTGGTGGAAGCAGGGACGATAGTGACGTTTAAGGGGCATCTTGACAAATACATGAATAGGATGGGAATAGAGGGATACGGACCCAGGAAGTGTAGAAGATTTTAGTTGAGTCAGGCAGCATGGTCGGCACGGGCTTAGAGGGCCGAAGGGCTTGTTCCTGTGCTGGGTGGTTATAAATGGGTGTTTATATAAATATCTGTAGTGAGAGTACCTTTAAGAAATGGGTGTTTATTACTGCAGTGACGTCAGAGAGTGGGTGGAGCTGGGCTGTCTGTCAGCTTTTTACTTTCGTTTTAGGCTGTTTGCTGCAGGGTGTGTTTTAGTTACGTTTTCAGTGTTGGAGCTGAAGCCAGACCGAGCAGGTGTACTGCTGCTCTCTCTGCCATCAAAAGACTATCTCATGATCATTTGGTGAATTCAGAATTATAAATGTTCTCAGTAGTGAATGTAAACTGAATGTGCTTCTGTTAAAAGGTGTTTCTTCTGTCTTCTGGATGTTGTTTGGGAAGTTATTAAGGATTACTTAGTGTTGTATTCTTTGGGGGGTGTATTTGAATTGATGGTTGCTAAGATGTTCACTGTATGTTTCAAAAAGGTTAACTTGAGTTCATAGAATAAACATTGTTTTGCTTTAAAAAATACTTTTCCATTTCTGCTGTACCACACCGGTAGAGTGGGCCGTGTGCTCCCCATACCACAATCTATTAAAAGTTGCGGGTCAGGTGAATTCCATGATACATTTTGGGGTTCTCTAACCACTTAACACCTTAATCAATTTAAGTGGTCCTCTTACCTCATGACCAAAAATTAGTTCAAATGGACTGAATTTGGTAGCCTCATTAGGTGCATCCCTCATTGCAAACAGTACAAATGGAATTCCTTTATCCCAATGCTCTGGATAATCTTGACAATAAGCCCTCAACCTTGTCTTTAATGTCTGATGCCACCTTTCCAACGCTCCCTGCGATTCTGGATGGTACGCAGTTGATTTAAATTGTTTTATTCCTAAGCTATCCATAACTTCTTTGAATAACTTTGAGGTAAAATTCGATCCTTGATCCGATTGTATTTCTGTGGGTAGTCCATATCTAGTAAAGAATTTAAGTAACTCCTCCACAATCCTTTTAGCTGTAATATTACGTACTGGAATGGCCTCTGGAAACTTAGTAGACACATCCATTATAGTCAAAAGATATTGATTCCACTTTTTGTTTTAGGAAGTGGTCCTACGCAATCGATTAGGACCCTTGTAAAAGGTTCCTCAAATGCTGGAATGGGTATTAAGGGCGCTGGTTTTATCACTGTTTGAGGCTTCCCTGTCACTTGACATTTGTGACATGATTGACAAAATTCAACTACATCTTTATGTAGCCCAGGCCAATAAAAATGTTTCTGGATTTTAGCTTGTGTTTTCCTGTTAAAAAAATATATATATTTATTAAAGTTTTTTAACACAATTTTTCTCCCTTACAAACAATAACCCCCCCCCCCCCCCGCCTCGTAACAAAAAATAACGAGAAATCGCACAGAGCAAGATATATACATGGCCAAATGATATATTTACACAGCTTTGTACACTGGCCCTCACCCGTACGTGCCAGTTTCCCCAACCCTTCATGTTATCTCTTGCTCATCCACCCTCCCAGGCAGTCCCCCTTCCCCCCCCCCCAAGGACGTCCCCTCCCCCCCCCCCCCCCCCCCCAAGGTTGCTGCTGCTGCTGACCGACCTTCCTCTAATGCTCCGCGAGATAGTCTAGGAACGGTTGCCACCGCCTGTAGAACCCCTGCGCAGACCCTCTCAAGGTGAACTTAATCCTCTCCAACTTTATGAACCCAGCCATATCATTTATCCAGGCCTCCAGGCTGGGGGGCTTCGCCTCCTTCCACATTAGCAAGATCCTTCGCCGGGCTACTAGGGACGCAAAGGCCAGAATTCCGGCCTCTTTCGCCTCCTGCACTCCCGGCTCGTCCACTACTCCAAATATTGCTAGCCCCCAGCTTGGCTTGACCCGGACTTTCACCACCTGAGATATTGCTCCCGCCACTCCTCTCCAGAACCCCTCCAGTGCCGGACATGACCAAAACATATGGACATGGTTCGCCGGGCCTCCCTGAGCACCTTCCACATCTGTCCTCTACCCCAAAGAACCTACTCAACCTCGCCCCCGTCAAGTGCGCTCTGTGGACCACCTTAAATTGTATCAGGCTGAGCCTGGCACACGAGGAGGAGGAATTAACCCTACCTAGGGCATCAGCCCACAGACCTTCCTCGATCTCCTCCCCCAGCTCCTCCTCCCATTTACCCTTCAACTCTTCTACCAGCGCTTCCCCCTCTTTCAACTCCTGGTGTATTTCCGACACCTTGCCCTCCCCGACCCATACCCCCGAGATCACCCTATCTTGAACTTCTTGTGCCGGGAGCAACGGGAATTCCCTCACCTGTCGCCTCACAAAAGCCCTCACCTGCATATATCTAAATGCATTTCCCGGGGGTAACTCGAACTTCTCCTCCAGTGCCCCTAGGCTCGCAAACGTCCCGTCGATGAACAGGTCCCCCATTCTTCCAATCCCCGCCCGATGCCAGCTCTGGAACCCCCGTCCATCTTCCCTGGGACAAACTAGTGGTTACCCCTGATCGGGGACCACACCGATGCTCCCATTGCACCCCGGTGCCGTCTCCACTGGCCCCAGATCCTTAGCGTTGCCGCCACCACCGGGCTCGTGGTATACTTTGTCGGCGAGAGCGGCAGCGGTGCCGTCACCAACGCCCCCAGGCTCGTTCCTTTACAGGACGCCATCTCCATCCTCTTCCATGCCGCCCCCTCTCCCTCCATAACCCACTTGCAGATCGTCGCCACATTTGCTGCCCAGTAGTAGCTCCCCAGGTTTGGCAGCGCCAACCCTCCTCGGTCCCTACTGCGTTCCAGGAACCCTCTCCTTACCCTCGGGGTCTTATTCGCCCACACAAACCCCATAATACTCCTGCCTACTCTCTTAAAAAAGGCCTTAGTGATCACGATGGGAAGGCACTGAAACACAAACAGAAACCTCGGAAGGACCACCATTTTGACCGACTGCACTCTGCCCGCCAGTGAGAGCGGTAACATGTCCCATATTTTGAAATCCTCCTCCATTTGCTCCACCAACCTCGTCAGATTCAGTTTATGTAGGGCCCCCCAATTCCTGGCTATCTGGATCCCCAGATACCGAAAACTCCTCGCCGCCCTCCTCAGCGGTAGGTCCCCTATCCCTCTTTCTTGGTCCCCCTGCCTGTAATGCAAAGAGCTCACTCTTCCCTACATTGAGCTTATAGCCCGAAAACTCCCCAAACTCCCTCAGAGTCTGCATGACCTCCACCATCCCCTCCATTGGATCCGCCACATACAGCAACAGGTCATCCGCATATAGCGACACCCGATGCTCTTCTCCCCCTCGGACCACCCCCCTCCATTTATTAGACTCCCTCAATGACATGGCCAATGGTTCGATCGCCAATGCGAACAACAGGGGGGGCAGGGGGCACCCCTGCCTCGTCCCTCGGTACAGTCGAAAGTACTCCGACCTCCGCCGGTTCGTCACTACACTCGCCATCGGGGCTCTGTAAAGGAGCTTAACCCAATTGATAAACCCTACCCCGAACCCAAACCTACGCAGCACCTCCCAGAGGTACTCCCACTCTACTCGGTCAAAGGCCTTCTCCGCGTCCATAGCTGCCACTATCTCCGCCTCTCCCTCCTCCGATGGCATCATTATCACGTTTAAGAGCCGCCGCACATTGGTGTTTAGTTGCCTGCCCTTTACAAATCCCGTCTGGTCCTCGTGGATTACCCCCGGGACACAGTCCTCGATCCTCGTGCCCAGCACTTTTGCCAGCAACTTTGCATCCACATTGAGGAGCGAGATCGGCCTGTACGATCCACATTGCAGTAGGTCCTTGTCCCGCTTTAGGATCAAAGAAATTGTCGCTTCCGACATTGTCGGGGGCAGGGTCCCCACCTCTCTTGCCTCATTAAAGGTCCTCACCAGTAGCGGGGCCAACAGGTCTGCGTACTTCCTGTAGAACTCCACCGGGAACCCGTCCGGCCCCGGGGCCTTCCCCGCCTGCATGCTCCCCAAACCCTTGCTCAGCTCCTCCAACCCAATTGGTACCCCCAAACCAGCCACCTCTTGCTCCTCCACCTCGGGAATCTCAGCTGATCTAGGAATTGTCTCATACCCTCTTCCCCCGCTGGGGGCTGGGATCTGTACAGCTCTTCATAAAAGGCCTTGAATACCTTGTTGATTTTCGTCGCACTCCGAACCGGGTTCCCCTTCCATCTTTGACTCCCCCTATTTCCCTCGCTGCCATCCTCTTACGGAGCTGGTGTGCCAGCATCCGACTAGCCTTTTCTCCATACTCGTAGGTCATCCCTGTGCCTTCCTCCACTGTGCCTCCGCCTTCCCTGTGGTCAACAGGTCAAACTCCGTCTGGAGCCGCCGTCTTTCCCCAAGTAATCTTTCCTCCGGGGCCTCTGCGTATCTCCTGTCCACTCTCAAAATCTCCCCCACTAACCTCTCCCTTTCCATGCCCTCTGTCTTCTCCCTATGAGCCCTAATGGAAATTTGCTCTCCCCTGATCACCGCCTTCAACGCCTCCCATACCACCCCCACCCGCACCTCCCCGTTGTCGTTGGCCTCCAAGTACCTTTCGATACACCCCCTCACCTTCCCACACACCACCTCGTCCACCAGCAGTCCCACATCCAGCCGCCACAGCGGGTGTTGGTCCCTCTCCTCTCCCAGCTCCAGTTCCACCCAGTGCGGGGCATGGTCCGAAACGGCTATAGCCGAATACTCGTCTCCTCCACCCTCGGGATGAGCGCCCTACCCAGAACAAAGAAATCTATCCGGGAGTCCTGTCCGACCCATCCAATCCTCAACCTAACCTGATCCCCCACCTTCAAGCGTGTCTCCTGCAACACGGCCACGTCCGCCTTCAGTTGCCTCACGTGTGCGAACACACGGGCACTATTGACCGGCCCATGTAGCCCGCGAACGTTCCACGTGACCCGAAAGGGACCTCATTGGCAGAGGTACAAGGCCATCAGACATAGGAGCAGAATTAGGCCACTCGGCCCATCGAGTCTGCTCCGCCATTCGATCACGGCTGATATTTTTCTCATCCCCATTCTCCTGCCTTCTCCCCATAACCCCTGATTCCCTTATTAATCAAGAACCTATCTATCTCTGTCTTAGAGACACTCAGTGATTTGGCCCCACAGCCTTCTGCGGCAAAGAGTTCCACAGATTCACCACCCTCTGGCTGAAGAAATTCCTCCTCATCTCTGTTTTAAAGGGTCGTCCCTTTAGTCTGAGATTGTGTCCTCTGCTTCTAGTTTTTCCTACAAGTGGAAACATCCTCTCCACGTCCACTCTATCCAGGCCTCGCAGTATCCTGTAAGTTTCAATAAGATCCCCCTTCATCCTTCTAAACTCCAACGAGTACAGACCCAGAGTCCTCAACCATTCCTCATACGGGTGGCATGGTAGCACAGTGCTTAGCACTGCTGCTTCACAGCGCCAGGGTCCCAGGTTCGATTCCCCGCTGGGTCACTGTCTGTGCGTGTAGTTTAATTTAGCGCATACCTGTTCATACTCCCTTTGCAGAACCTCTGTTCCTGTTCTTCCTGTGTTGTCGGTACCCACGTGGACCACGACAACTGGATCTTTACCCTCCCACTGCAAAGCAGAAACAGGTCCGACAGGTAATGTGATCTGGAAACACCCCAACCCAGCCACATTCCTTCACCTGCCCTCGCCAGACGTGCAAATGGCGTCCAGTACAGAGGCTGAGATCTTTGCCGAGGAGCTGGTCTGCCCCATTTGCCTCGAATTCTTCAGCGACCCGGTGACACTGCAGTGCAGCCACACCTTCTGCCGGCCCTGCATCACCCAGTGTCGGTACGGCCAAAGTCAGGAGTCCTGCCCCGAATGCAGAGGGTCCTTCAGCCAGCGGGACCTGCGCAGCAGCCGTGCGCTGAGGAACCTGTCGGAGAAAGCCCGCCGTTTGAGCCTGGGGGGTGAGACGGGAAGTCTGCCCGGCGACGAGGGACGGGCGCTCTGTCCCAGGAGCGAGCAGCGACCCGTTTACCTGGCCCGCAGACGTGTTATGTGCTCTGGGATAACACAGGCTGCAACTGGATGCAGCTTTAACTAAAAGATACTCCAGACCTTGAAGTTAGTCCAATCTGATTTATTGAACCAGCAGCACAGTTAGCACAGTTCTCTGTGAGCTCGACTCTCTGCTAACCTAAGTGTGGTTACTCTGTCTGACTGAACCGGACTAGCTCTTAGCCACGAGCTGGAGGTGTGATGCTGTACATACACCCTGACTCACTCTGTAGATGTTCATCAGTGGAAAGAGGCGGAGTGTGAGTGCCTTGTGCCTTTTATAGTGAGATCCCACCCCTGAGTGTCCTGCCTGCTCATTGGTCATGTCCTGTTCTCCGTGTTCATTAGCTGCCTGTCTGTGCCTGTCTGTATCTCATTATCTGCATGTCTGCACATCATGACAGCCCGCAGACGTGTCCCCGAGTACGGGAATCCGCAAAGACTTTGTCAAGGGAATGGATTGAGGTCTGTAAACATACATGATGCACGCATGCACGCACGCTCACACGCGCACTCACACACATGCACACACACACAAAACACACACGCTCATGTACAATCACACACTCATGCACATACATACACGCACACACCCACACGCACACACCCACACGCACACACCCACACCTGCACATTCCCACACCCGCACACACATACATAAAACACACGCTCACACACTCATGCACAAACACACACCCATACACACGCACACACACACACGCACATACACATAAAACACACACTCATGCACAAACACACACCCATACACACTCACGCACACATTCACACACGCACACACCCACACACACACGCACATACACATAAAACACACACTCATGCACAAACACACACCCATATACACTCACGCACACATTCACACACGCACACACTCACACGCACATACACATAAAACACACACTCATGCACAAACACACACCCATACACACTCACGCACACATTCACACACGCACACACCCACACGCACACACCCATACACACGCAAATACACATAAAACACACTCATGCACAAACACACACCCATACACAGTCACGCACACATTCACACACGCACACACTCACACACCCACACACGCACACACACATACACATAAAACACACACTCATGCACAAACACACACCCATATACACTCACGCACACATTCACACACGCACACACTCACACACCCACACACGCACATACACATAAAACACACACTCATGCACAAACACACACCCATGCACAAACACACACCCATGCACACACTCACACGCACACACCCATACACACGCACACACACACATAAAACACACACTCATGCACAAACACACCCATACACACGCACACACTCACACACGCACACACTCACGCACTCACACACGCACACACCCACACACACACACCCACACACACACACCCACACACACCCACACCCACACGCACACACCCACACACGCACACACTCACACGCATGGCAGTGTGCTCTTTCAGAGGGTCAGTACAGACTGGCCTCCTTCTGCACTATCGGGATTCTGGGGCTCAGGGTTCTATGTGTGGCTCTGAAAGATCCCACTGCACTATTTGGAAGAGGTGCGGTGGTGGGGGGGGGGGGTTTCCCCGCCAGTGTCTGGGCCAACATTCACCCCTCCACCAACATCACAGAAAAAAACATGACTCTCTGGGTCATTACTGCTCGGCTGTTTTTATGGGGAAATCTATAAAATTCTAGCAGGAGTGGACAGGGTCGATGCAGGAAGGATGTTCCCGATGGTGGGGGGTGTCCAGAACCAGGGTCACAGTCTGAGGATTCGGGGTAGACCACTTAGGACAGAGATGCGGAGAAATGTCTTGACCCAGAGAGCGGTGAGCCTGTGGAATTCGCTATCGCAGGGAGTGGCTGACTCCAAAACATTGTGGGCGGGAATCTCCGTTTCCCGATCCTGGTTTCACAACCGGCTATCGGGCGGAAAATCCATTTTTGCGATGGTATCGGGGTTGGCGCCTGTTTTACGCAGGTTTCACGTGCTCTGCCGTCTCCGAAACGGCATCCACTGCGGCCAGAGTCCGACGGGAGCCGCGCTGCTGGCCGGTGGGGCTTCTTCGAGGGCTGCGGGAACGGGGGGGGGGGGGGTGGTGAGCGGGTGTCCAAGGGGGCACTATCTGGCCATTCGGGCCCGGGCGCAGCCGGTGCCATGTTGGACGCTGCTACCGCTCGTCGCCGCGCACGGGCCCGGCGATTCCCCAGCCGTTTATTTCGTGGAGGCCGGGCGTTTTACGTGACGCGGCTGCTCGCCCCTCACTGGTTGTTGAAGTGGTCCAGGGGTGACGCCAGTTTTGCTGTCGCAGAACTCCGCGAATCCTACTCCGGGGTCAACACTTAGTCTCAGGAGCGGAGAATGCCGCCGGTTTTGTTTCGACTTTAAAGCAGGTCAAGGGACCGGAATGGGATAAAGATGATGTCGGTAACGGGAGGAGCCAGGTCTGTAGCAAGCTGAGCAGGAGCTTTTGCCAAATGCTGTCAGGCTAAGCAGTAGTCTGACACAGACACGAGGAAACTGCAGGCTGGTTTCCTGAAAGGATCTCTTGCTCTCTTCAAGCAGTCTTTCCAAGGAATATCAACCCAGAGGACAGCAAGATTCCATGTATTTGCTAACTTCCTTTACAAGTGGTGTTTGTCCTGTGATGGTTTTGCTCGACTGGAGATAGAGAAGGGATCAGTTAGAACTTACAAGCGTTTCCTTTTATTGTTAAGTATTGTTGAACTGTTAATTGTAAGATATTTTCTGTGATGTTAATGTGTTTGATCCTGCGTTACGAATAAAGTTGATTATAATATACCATATCCCTATTTGTCAGCAGCATAACTCCTCACAGTTTTGCAAATTAAATTTTAAAAGTGTTTTGGGGTTCGTGTCCTTGGTCGCGCTAAATTGACCCTGACTGTCGTAACGGTAGGTGGGGTCCTGGGGATAGGGGGAGGGCAGATCCCCCATCAGAGCCAAGCTGTGCAGCAAATTCGCAGGGGCTCAGAATTCCTCCCCCCTTCATTCAGACAGGGGCTGAAGTAGGGGAAAAGCCTCCCCGTGAAGGTGTGGGTGAAGGTGTGGAGATGGGACATGTCGTCCGCATTGTAGAAGGACACCTGTCCCCCCTCGTAGTCCAGGAATACCCCAATCTTCCGCGGCCTGGCCCTGGGGGAGAGGCGAGTGCGAGGGCTGGTGACGGCCCAGTAATCCCTCCCGTTTCGCAGCCACACCATCCAATATCCGGTGTCAGGCGTCGGAGCGTCGTTCCCCTTCCGGTCGACAGATTCCCGAGCCACGCCGACATCCCACTTGGTTTTGTCCGTCACGGCCACCTCCCAGTAATGCCTCCCCGATGTGAAGCCCTCGCTGGCCAGGACACACACGTAAGGACTGAATCGCTCCGGCGTCTCAGGCAGCTGTTGCCGGAAGTCCCCGTGTCTCACCTCCATCAGGTCCTCGGAAAGGAAGAGGCGGCAATGTGCAGTCCTTGGATCGAGGGTCAACGGGGCTGGAGCTGAGGGGGAGAGAGGGGGAGAGATGGGGAGAGCGGGAGAGAGCGGGAGAGAGCGGGAGAGAGGGGGAGAGAGGGGGGAAGAGGGGGGAAGAGCGGGAGAGAGCGGGAGAGAGCGGGAGAGAGGGGGGGAGATTGGGGGGAGATTGGGGGGAGATTGGGGGGAGATTGGGGGGAGATTGGGGGAGATTGGGGGGAGATTGGGGGGAGATTGGGGGGGAGATTGGGGGGAGATTGGGGGGGAGATGGGGGGAGATGGGGGGGAGAGGGAGAAGGAGAGGGAGGGAGAGAGCGGGAGAGGGGGAGAGATGGGGGGGAGATGGGGGGGAGATGGGGGGGGAGAGGGAGAGAGGGAGAAGGAGAGGGAGGGAGAGAGCGGGAGAGGGGGAGAGATGGAGGGAGAGGGAGAGAGCGGGAGAGAGAGGGGGAGAGGGAGAGAGAGGGAGAGAGAGGGAGAGAGAGGGAGAGAGAGGGAGAGAGAGAGAAAAGAGAGAGGGAGAGAGCGGGGGTGAAAGAGGGAGAGAGAGGGAGAGAGAAGGGGAGAGAGAGAGAAGGGGAGAAAGAGAGAGTGAGAGAGAGAGAGAGGGTGAGAGAGAGGGGGAGCAAGAGAGGGAGAGAGAGAGAAAGAGGGAGAGAATAAATCGTCATATTGATTGAACCTCGGTGAGTTCCCGCAGTGAACCTTGTCGATGGTGCACGCGGCTGACACTGTCCGTCGGAGGGGGGGGGGGGGGGGAGTGAATAATCGAGGCACTCAATAATATACATAGCACTATCCTTGTTGAGAGTAAATATTCTTGAGTAAATATTTGCACAAAATACTAATTTGTTGGACAGAATGCCTCCTTCTGCACTGTCGGAATTCAATGAAATCTTTCACCCCTTTTGTTAATCGAGTATCTATCCAGCTCTGTCAAAAATAAGCGGAGATTCTGCATCCACCGCCTTTTGAGGAAGAGAGTTCCAGAGACTCACCGCCCTCCGAGAGGAAATAATTCTCCTCATCTCCATCTTAAATGGGCGACCCCTGTTAAACAGTGACCCCCTCGTTCTAGATTCTCCCACAAGAGGAATCGTCCTCTCCACACCCACCCCGTCAGCACCCCCTCAGGGTCTTAAAGGTTCCGATCAAGTCGCCTCTCTCTCTTCTAAACTCCAACGGATACAAACCGAACCTCTCCAACCTTTCCTCATCAGACAACCCGCCCAATCCTGGTGTTAGTCTGGTGAACCTTCTCTGAACTGCTTCGAACTCATCGACACCTTTCCTGAAATAAGGAGACCAATACTGCGCACTATGCCCCAGATGTGGTCTCGCCAATGCCCTCTACAACTGAAGCATAACCTCTCTCCTGGTGTGATTACTTCCCCCTCAATCAGTTCCACCTCACAATAAACAAGAACATTCGATTAGCTTCCCTAATCACTTGCTGTTCCTATACAGCAGCCTTGTGCATTCCAAATATTCCACTAGCGAAGGTTTTCAGCTGCTGCAGTTTTTACGGGTAAAGCGTGGAGAAGGTTTCATTCCTCACCAGGGTTAATCGTGATCATCATTTCTTTTAAAGCTGCATATTGCAAAGGACCCTTGAATATTCCCAGCGACAGATCCGCCTGGATTGGTGGCAGGCTTTTATAGTTATCTGTCGTTCTAGAAAGAGGGAAAGATTCAATGTCTTTTTTGAGGAACTTGAGGGTAATTCGTTTTAATTTAAGTCGCTAAAAACAGTGTCTTACCTCTTCCTCCACCGGTGTTCCCCCTGAAAGAGACAGAATTTACATTTCAGTCACAAGCGACCTTCCAACCCCACATTCGTACCGCCGCTAAGAACGCCTATTTCCACCTCCGTAGTATTGCTCAACACCCCTCCTGTGTCATGTGGGAGTACCTTTAAGAAATGGGGGGGGGGGGGGTTAAATCGAATAGCTATAGTGAATGTCGCTTTAAGAAATGTTTGTCTGCTCGAGTTACTGCAGTGATGTCAGAGTGTGGGTGGAGCTGGGCTGTCCGTCAGTTTTTAGTTTCACTTTGAGGAAAAGCTTGGGTGCGTCTGTGTTTTTTTGGTTTCGTTTCAGTGTTGGAGCTGAAGCCAGCCAGAGAAGGTGTACTGTTGATCTCTCTGCCATGTAAAGACTATCTCTCGATCATTTGGTGAATTCAGAGTGATAACTGTTCTCAGTAGAGAATTTAAACCTGATGTGCTTCTGTTAAAAGTTTTTTTTAATGTCTTATAGATGTTAAAAGGAAAGTTTAAGGATTACTTAGTGTTGTATTCTTTGGGGGTTGTATTTGAATTGATGGTTGCTCAGATGTTCACTGTTTGTTTTAGAAAGGTTAACTTGAGTTCATGGAATAAACATTATTTTGCTTTAAGAAATACTTTTCAATTTCTGCTGTCCCACACCTGTAGAGTGGGCCGTGTGCTCCCCATACCACAATCTAGTAAAAGTTATGTGTCAGGTGAACTCCATGATATACTTTGGGGTTCTCCAAACCGTGGCCCATAACACCTGCCTTGGCTCATCCGCTGCTGATGCGCGCGTTGCTGCCCTCAGTGCCTCTGGACCTGGCTATCTGGGTGACTGCGGAGTTTGCACGTGGTCCCAGTGTCTGCCTGGGTTTCCTCTGGGTGCTCCAGTTCCAGCTCACAGACGTGCAGGTTAGGTGGATTGGCCACGATCAATTGCCCCTTAGTGTCCAAAAGGTGAGATGGGGTTACGGGGACAGGGTGGGTGCAGACTCGATGGGCCGAATGGCCTCCTTCTGCACTGTAGGGATGCTATGGAATGCCGGCCCCTTGAGCATCCCCCATTTCTGGAATTTCCTCCCTCAACCTCAAACCCCCCCCCCCCCCCTCCTCCACCCCGCCCCCTCACTTCACCCCTTGCAGGCAATCCTTAAAACTGACCCGAGTGACGGATCTCGTGGTGAACCTGACCTCGTATCGCCCGATTTGCTTTCACGCTTTCTGCTTAATAAATCCTAGGAAGCAGGTTGGGTCACTTCATTCCATTGTGTGCAGGAGGGTTTCCTGACACAGTATGTAGATAGGCCAACGAGAGGCGAGGCCGTATTGGATTTGGTACTGGGTAATGAACCAGGACAGGTGTTAGATTTGGAGGTAGGTGAGCACTTTGGTGATAGTGACCACAATTCGATTACGTTTACTTTAGTGATGGAAAGGGATAGGTATATACCGCAGGGCAAGAGTTATATCTGGGGAAAGGCAATTATGATGCGATGAGGCAAGACTTAGGATGCATCGGATGGAGAGGAAAACTGCAGGGGATGGGCACAATGGAAATGTGGAGCTTGTTCAAGGAACAGCTACTGCGTGTCCTTGATAAGTATGTACCTGTCAGGCAGAGAGGAAGTGGTCGAGCAAGGGAACCGTGGTTTACTAAAGCAGTCGAAACACTTGTCAAGAGGAAGAAGGAGGCTTATGTAAAGATGAGACATGAAGGTTCAGTTAGGGCGCTCGAGAGTTACAAGTTAGCTAGGAAGGACCTAAAGAGAGAGCTAAGCAGAGCCAGAAGGGGACATGAGAAGTCTTTGGCAGGTAGGATCAAGGATAACCCTAAAGCTTTCTAAATATTATGTCAGGAATAAAAGAATGACTAGGGTAAGAGTAGGGCCAGTCAAGGACAGTAGTGGGAAGTTGTGCGTGGAGTCCGAGGAGATAGGAGAGGTGCTAAATGAATATTTTTCGTCAGTATTCACACAGGAAAAAGACAATGTTGTCGAGGAGAATACTGAGATTCAGGCTACTAGACTAGAAGGGCTTGAGGTTCGTAAGGAGGAGATGTTAGCAATTCTGGAAAGTGTGAAAATAGATAAGTCACCTGGACCGGATGGGATTTATCCTAGGATTCTTTGGGAAGCTAGGGAGGAGATTGCTGAGCCTTTGGCTTTGATCTATAAGTCATCTTTGTCTACAGGAATAGTGCCAGAAGACTGGAGGATAGCAAATGTTGTCCCCTTGTTCAAGAAGGGGAGTAGAGGCAACCCTGGTAATTATAGACCAGTGAGCCTTACTTCTGTTGTGGGCAAAGTCTTGGAAAGGTTTATCAGAGATAGGATGTATAATCATCTGGAAAGGAATAATTTGATTAGAGATAGTCAACACGGTTTTGTGAAGGGTAGGTCGTGCCTCACAAACCTTATTGAGTTCTTTGAGAAGGTGACCAAACAGGTGGATGAGGGTAAAGCAGTTGATGTGGTGTATATGGATTTCAGTAAAGCGTTTGATAATGTTCCCCACGGTAGGCTACTGCAGAAAATACGGAAGCATGGGATTCAGGGTGATTTAGCAGTTTGGATCAGAAATTGGCTAGTTGGAAGAAGACAAAGGGTGGTGATTGAAAGGGTGGTGATTGATGGGATATGTTCAGACTGGAGTCCAGTTACTAGTGGTGTACCACAAGGATCTGTTTTGGGGCCACTGCTGTTTATCATTTTTATAAATGACCTGGAGGAGGGCGTAGAAGGATGGATGAGTAAATTTGCAGATGACACTAAAGTCGGTGGAGTTGTGGACAGTGCGGAAGGATGTTACAAGTTACAGAGGGACATAGATAAGCTGCAGCGCTGGGCTGAGAGGTGGCAAATGGAGTTTAATGCAGAAAAGTGTGAGGTGATTCATTTTGGAAGGAATAACAGGAAGACAGATTTTGTGAGGGCCACGAAGAATCCAGCACGAGTTTTAAGGATACAAAGTAATAACATTTATTTACAATAACATATATATAACAGCAGCAGCAACTTCCCTTGCTGCACACATTCCTGCTGGTTCCAAACTGGCCAGCTTTATTTATACAGGGAGTCTGCTAATGGTTTCTCCGCCCCCCCCTCATTGGGGAAGCTCATACTCCCACAGGATTGTGGGATTGTCATTAGTCCCCAGCCAATGGTAAGCAGGCAGGTTATAACATCCCTCCCCCCAAAGTCCAAGGAATCCACCGAAGACCCTGGCGAAGGAGGGCGTCGGACTCGTTTTGCCGCAGGCCGGACACCATTTGCACGCGGCGCTGGATCAGGCGGCGTGTAACGAGACAGAGACCGGCGCTTCCGTGATGAACGGCGCAACGGTTGTACATCCACAGCCCGTGGACC
Source organism: Scyliorhinus torazame (assembly GCF_047496885.1). Lineage (NCBI taxonomy): Eukaryota > Metazoa > Chordata > Chondrichthyes > Carcharhiniformes > Scyliorhinidae > Scyliorhinus > Scyliorhinus torazame. The sequence goes on from NC_092720.1 coordinate 223,627,409, forward strand.
CGAGGATTCTCCCTCTGATGCATCCTGTGTCTCCATCTTGGAGTCAGAGTCTGTTGCCTCCGTCATGTCAGCGTCTCTATCTCCATTCGGTTCCGTAACGACCTGCGCAGGCTTCGAGTGAGGCACCAGTGGAAGATTGTGAGGACTACCTTCCCTTGTCTCTGGTCTTTGCGGCTGGAGAAATGAGCTCCGGGGGCGGGGAATCTTTTGAGGGGATGATCTTCTGGACCGGACGTGGTCTACATGTTTTCGCTGGAGACGACCCTGGGCTTGCACTTGGTAAGATATAGGGCCCGTTTGGCGAAAGATTACACCAGGAACCCACTGGGCACCACCAGCAAAATTCCGAACGAACACTGGGTCACCGGGCGCAAACTGCCGAATCGGACGATGCCGAGAAAATCCCTGTCCCTGCCGTTCTTGTGTGCGGCGTACTTTTGCGCCAATGTCCGGGAAAACCATACTAAGGCGGGTGCGAAGTCTCCGGCCCATTAGGAGTTCTGCGGGAGCTACCCCAGTCACCGTATGGGGGGTGGTCCTGTATGTAAACAAAAAGCGAGCCAGTCTCGTGTCCATTGATCCGGAAGACTGCTTCTTTAGGCCTCTTTTGAATGTCTGCACTGCGCGCTCTGCCAACCCATTTGAAGCCGGGTGGTAAGGGGCAGTGCGGATATGGCGTATGCCGTTCATCTTCGTGAGCCTCGCAAACTCCTCACTCGTGAATGGAGTGCCGTTATCCGTGACCAGCACCTCGGGGAGGCCATGCGTACTAAAAGACAAACGCATCTTTTCAATTGTTGCGCAGGACGTTGTCGCCTGCATCTTATGCACCTCTAGCCATTTAGACTGGGCATCGATTAATAGAAGGAACATGGATCCTTGAAAAGGGCCGGCGAAATCTGCATGCAAGCGTGCCCAAGGCCGCCCTGGCCATTCCCAGTGATGTAGGGGCGCGGCCGGCGGAAGCTTCTGATGCTCCTGGCAAATGGAGCAGTTTTGGGCCACATTCTCAATGTCGGTGTCGAGGCCTGGCCACCAGACATAACTCCAGGCCAACATTTTCATTTTGGTCACGCCCGGATACCCTTTGTGCAAGTCTGATAATATCAGCTCCTGGCCTTTTTCCGGGACAACCACACGCGTCCCCCACAAGAGGATGCCGTCTTCCACGCTGAATTCTGACAGCTTGGAGGAAAATGCCCGCAACTCGCCTGGGAGCTGTCTATGCTGCCCACCATACAGGACTATGTGCCGAACCTTTGACAGGACTGGCTCCGTCTGGGTCCACTCACGGATCTGTGATGCCGTGACAGGCAAGGTGTCCATAAAATTTAGGGTTGCAACCACCTCACCGGTCGTGGGGGTCGACATGGGGCCGGTCGATAAAGGCAATCGGCTCAGTGCGTCGGCATTCGCTATCTGCGTACCTGGTTTGTGCTCCAGAGAATACTCGTATGCAGCAAGCAACAAAGCCCAGCGCTGGATCCGTGCAGAAGCAATGGGCGGTATTGGCTTATCCTCTCGGAAAAGTCCCAGCAGAGGCTTATGATCAGTCACGATAGTGAAATGGCGGCCATACACGTACTGGTGGAAACGTTTCACCGCGAAAACCACTGCCAGGCCCTCCTTCTCGATCTGCGCGTACTTCTTCTCCGCTGCAGTCAATGTGCGGGAGGCGAAAGCTATCGGTCGCTCGGCCCCGTTCTCCATCTTGTGGGACAGGACAGCCCCAATACCATACGGGGGTGCATCACATGTGACGAGCAAAGGTTTTCCAGGATCATAGTGGGTTAGTAACCCAGACGACGACAATTGTTGCTTTACCCGCCGGAAAGCGGTTTCTTGCGGCTGACCCCAAACCCAGGTGTGATTTTTCTTTAGCAGCAGGTGTAAGGGGGTCAGCGTAGTTGCCAGATTGGGGAGGAACTTCCCGTAATAGTTTACGAGACCGAGAAAAGAACGAAGATGCGAAGTGTCAGTCGGGGTGGGGGCATGTTGAATTGCACGCACCTTCTCTGCGACGGGGTGCAGACCCTCGCGGTCCACCCGATAACCTAGGTAGACTACTTCTTTTGCCTGAAATACGCACTTTGTGTGGCGTAAACGGACTCCAGCCTCCGAAAGGCGTCTAAGGACAGCCTCCAGATTTTCCAAATGCTCTTGCTCCGACGTCCCTGTAATCAACACGTCATCTAGGTAGACAGCCACACGTGGTAAACCTCTCAAAATACCCTCCATAACACGTTGAAAAATTGCGCAGGCAGAGGATACTCCAAAGGGCAACCGTGTATATTCATACAGGCCCCGGTGTGTATTAATTGTTACATATGGTCGGGAGGCAGGGTCCAGCTCCAACTGAAGGTAGGCGTGACTCATATCTAATTTTGTGAATGAGAGTCCACCTGCAAGTTTCGCGTAGAGATCCTCTATGCGAGGCATTGGATATCGGTCGAGTCGGGAAACCGTATTCACTGTAAGTTTATAGTCGCCACACAAGCGAACTGTGGCATCTGGCTTCATTACAGGTACAATTGGTGCTGCCCAGTCAGCAAAACGGACGGGCCTGATAATACCCCAACTCTCCAAACGAGTGAGCTCCCCTTCTACCTTCTCGAGCAAGGCGTAAGGCACTGGCCGCGCCCGGAAATAGCGCGGCGTGGCTCCTGGTTCAACTTGGATACGGGCTACGGCCCCTTTTATTTTCCCCAAACCAGGCTGGAATACATCTGGGTATCGTCCTAGCACCTCAGTCAACCCTCCAGAAACTGTTTGGAGGATGTGCTGCCATTGCAACCGCAAATGGCGCAACCAGTCCCGACCCAACAGGCTGGGCCCATGGCCGCGCACCACGATAAGTGGGAAACGCCCCTCCTGGCGTCCATAGACAACAGGGGTCATTGTAGTTCCTGCAATGTCCAGTGGTTCCCCCGTGTAGGTGGCCAACCTGGCCTGTGAGTCAGTTAGTGTAAGGGTCTGTATACCCTGCTTGATGCGGTCGAATGTCCTCTGGGCGATCACTGAGACCGCTGCGCCAGTGTCCAACTCCATCTCAAGCGGGTGGCCATTGACCCATACTGTCACCTTAATGGGGGCCACACGGGGAGCTGCCACACAATGCAGCTGCAGGCAGTCGTCCTCCGTCTCCACGTCCTCAGGAGTAGTCGCCGCAGGTTCATCCACATGGAAGGTACGGCCCCTGGGCTGGTCCCAGTTACGGCCCCTGGGCTGTTTCGGTCGAAACGACAGCGCCTCTGGCGCCCCCAGGACCGCCGTCCGCGACGGGGTCGGCGCCTACAAGTCTGACACGGACATGGCTCCTCATCCATTGGCTCTGGAGAAGGCTCCCTTCGGGGAGGAATGTCCGACGGCCACTGGCATCGGTCCGGACGGTGCCTCGCCCAAGGTACCGCAGGAGTGCGGGGGGACGTTTTCGGACGGAAGGGGTTGCGCCCCAAGGCATGCACTTCCATTCCCTGTAGCTCCTGTACTCCTCGCTCTGCGCTCTCTCGGGACAAGACTATTTGAATGGCCTGTTGAAAAGTCAATGTTGGCTCCGCTAACAACTTTCTCTGGGTTGCTGCATTGTTAATACCGCAAACCAAACGGTCGCGTAACATTTCTGACAAGGTCTCACCAGTCACAGTACTCCGCAATCCTGTGTAGCCTGGATAGAAAATCAGCAAGGGATTCTCCAGGGGTCCTCTCAGCGGTATTAAACCGGTAACGCTGGACTATCGTGGACGGGGTTGGGCTAAAGTGTTGCCCCACTATATTCACAAGTTCATCAAACGTTCTGGTGTCCGGCGCAGCTGGGTACGTAAGGCTCCTAATCACCCCAAACGTATGCGGGCCGCAGGCGGTGAGCAATATGACCACCTGGCTCTCGTTTTCGGTGATATTGTTTGCCCGGAAATAGTAACGCATCCGTTGTGTGTATTGGTTCCAGCTTTCCAGCGCAGCATCAAAAACATCCAAACGTCCGTACAGAGGCATGGTATAATAGAAAACAACTTCCAACCTGTATCCAACAAAAATCCAGGGAGGTGGCTTCAGCTATTCACTTTAACCCTCGTCGCCAGTTTTGTGAGGGCCACGAAGAATCCAGCACGATTTTTAAGGATACAAAGTAATAACATTTATTTACAATAACATATATATAACAGCAGCAGCAACTTCCCTTGCTGCACACACATTCCTGCTGGTTCCAAACTGGCCAGCTTTATTTATACTTGTAGTTTAAACAAAGAACAAAGAACAAAGAAATGTACAGCACAGGAACAGGCCCTTCGGCCCTCCAAGCCCGCGCCGACCATACTGCCCGACTAAACTACAATCTTCTACACTTCCTGGGTCCGTATCCTTCTATTCCCATCCTATTCATATATTTGTCAAGATGCCCCTTAAATGTCCCTATCGTCCCTGCTTCCACTACCTCCTCCGGTAGCGAGTTCCAGGCACCCACTACCCTCTGCGTAAAAAACTTGCCTCGTACATCTACTCTAAACCTTGCCCCTCTCACCTTAAACCTATGCCCCCTAGTAATTGACCCCTCTACCCTGGGGAAAAGCCTCTGACTATCCACTCTGTTTATGCCCCTCATCATTTTGTATACCTCTATCAGGTCGCCCCTCAACCTCCTTCGTTCCAGAGAGAACAAACCAAGTTTATTCAATCGCTCCTCATAGCTTATGCCCTCCATACCAGGCAACATTCTGGTAAATCTCTTCTGCACCCTCTCTAAAGCCTCCACATCCTTCTGGTAGTGTGGCGACCAGAATTGAACACTATACTCCAAGTGTGGCCTAACTAAGGTTCTATACAGCTGCAACATGACTTGCCAATTCTTATACTCAATGCCCCGGCCAATGAAGGCAAGCATGCCGTATGCCTTCTTGACTACCTTCTCCACCTGTGTTGCCCCTTTCAATGACCTGTGGACCTGTACTCCTAGATCTCTTTGACTTTCAATACTCTTGAGGGTTCTACCATTCACTGTATATTCCCTACCTGCATTAGCCCTTCCAAAATGCATTACCTCACATTTGTCCGGATTAAACTCCATCTGCCATCTCTCCGCCCAGTTACTAATGGTTTCTCCGCCCCCCCTCATTGGGGAAGCTCATACTCCCACAGGATTGTGGGATTGTCATTAGTCCCCAGCCAATGGTAAGCAGGCAGGTTATAACAACAGAGTACTGGGCTAATGGTAAGATTCTTGGCAGTGTGGATGAGCAGAGAGATCTCGGTGTCCATGTACATAGATCCCTGAAAGTTGCCACCCAGGTTGAGAGGGTTGTTAAGAAGGCGTACGGTGTGTTAGCTTTTATTGGTAGAGGGATTGAGTTTCGGAGCCATGAGGTCATGTTGCAGCTGTACAAAACTCTGGTACGGCCGCATTTAGAGTATTGCGTGCAATTCTGGTCGCCGCATTATAGGAAGGATGTGGAAGCATTGGAAAGTGTGCAGAGGAGATTTACCAGAATGTTGCCTGGTATGGAGGGAAGATCTTGTGAGGAAAGGCTGAGGGACTTGAGGCTGTTTTCGTTAGAGAGAAGAAGGTTAAGAGGTGACTTAATTGAGGCATACAAGATGATCAGAGGATTGGATAGGGTGGACAGTGAGAGCCTTTTTCCTCGGGTGGTGATGTCTAGCACGAGGGGACAAAGCTTTAAATTGAGGGGAGATAGATATAGGACAGATGTCAGAGGTAGTTTCTTTACTCAGAGAGTAGTAAGGGTGTGGAATGCCCTGCCTGCAACAGTAGTGGACCCGCCAACACTAAGGGCATTCAAATGGTCATTGGATAAACATATGGACGATAAGGGAATAGTGTAGATGGGCTTTAGAGTGGTTTCACAGGTCGGCGCAACATCGAGGGCCGAAGGGCCTGTACTGCGCTGGAATGTTCGATGTTCAGCAATTCGAGCGGAGGTATAGTTAGACCTGTCACACAAAGCTCTCAGCATCGGAGAACTACTGTTCAACATTTGTGAAGGTGAAGTGGTAAAATGGCCAGGAATGTGCGTGGATAGACAGGCTGCTGCACACACAGACACACACACAGTCACACACACACAGATACACACATCAGATACACACACTCTCACACACAGACACACACACACAGATACACACACACAGACACACACATCAGATAGACACACTCTCACACACAGACACACACACAGATACACACATCAGATAGACACACTCTCACACACAGACACACACACACAGACACACACACACAGACACACACAGATACACACATCAGATAGACACACTCTCACACACAGACACACACACACAGACACACACACACAGACACACACATCAGATAGACACACTCTCACACACAGACACACACACAGACACACACATCAGATAGACACACTCTCACACACAGACACACACACAGATACACACATCAGATAGACACACTCTCACACACAGACACACACACAGATACACACATCAGATAGACACACTCACACACAGACACACACACACAGACACACACACAGATACACACATCAGATAGACACACTCTCACACACAGACACACACACACAGACACACACACAGATACACACATCAGATAGACACACTCACACACACAGACACACACACAGATACACACATCAGATAGACACACACACACACACACAGATACACACATCAGATAGACACACACACACAGACACACACACAGATACACACATCAGATAGACACACTCTCACACACAGACACACACACAGATTCACACATCTTTTAGACACACTCTCACACACAGACAGACACACAGATACACACATCAGATAGACACACTCTCACACACAGACACACACACAGATACACACATCAGATAGACACACTCTCACACACACAGATACACACATCAGATAGACACACACACACAGACACACACACAGATACACACATCAGATAGACACACTCTCACACACAGACACACACACAGATACACACATCAGATAGACACACTCTCACACACACAGATACACACATCAGATAGACACACACACACAGACACACACACAGACACACACATCAGATAGACACACTCTCACAGACAGACACACACACAGACACACACATCAGATCGACACATCAGATAGACACACTCTCACACACAGACACACACACACACAGATACGCTATCACAGACACACACACAGACACACACAGATACGCTATCACAGACAGACACACACATCCGATAGACACACTCTCACACACAGACACACACACAGATACACACATCAGATAGACACACTCTCACACACAGACACACACACAGATACACACATCAGATAGACACACTCTCACACACACAGATACACACATCAGATAGACACACACACACAGACACACACACAGATACACACATCAGATAGACACACTCTCACACACAGACACACACACAGATACACACATCAGATAGACACACTCTCACACACACAGATACACACATCAGATAGACACACACACACAGACACACACACAGACACACACATCAGATAGACACACTCTCACAGACAGACACACACACAGACACACACATCAGATCGACACATCAGATAGACACACTCTCACACACAGACACACACACACACAGATACGCTATCACAGACACACACACAGACACACACAGATACGCTATCACAGACAGACACACACATCCGATAGACACACTCTCACACACAGACACACACACAGATACACACATCAGATAGACACACTCTCACACACAGACACACACACACAGATACACACATCAGATAGACACACTCTCACACACAGATACACACATCAGATAGACACACTCTCACACACAGACACACACACAGATACACACATCAGATAGACACACTCTCACACTCAGACACACACATCAGATAGACACACTCTCACACACAGACACACACACAGATACACACATCAGATAGACACACTCTCACACACAGACACACACACAGATACGCTATCACAGACAGACACACACACAGACACACACATCAGATAGACACATCAGATAGACACACTCACACACATAGACACACACACAGACACACACACAGATACACACATCAGATAGACACACTCTCACACACAGACACACACACAGACACACACATCAGATAGACACACTCTCACACACAGACACACACACAGATACACACATCAGATAGACACACTCTCACACACAGACACACACACAGATACGCTATCACAGACAGACACATGCACACAGATACACACATCAGATAGACACACACACACACACACAGACACTCACACATGTCATGTTATTTATAGATTACAATTCTAGCATCCGGAGATAGGTGGCGTGGCGACAGGAGAATGTTACTGGAACACAGACACATGTGAAGCAGAATGTGGAGAGGAGGCACAGAGCCCATGCGCATATCAACTAGCTCCTTAGTCAATGGTAATTAATATTAGTTAATCACAGTTATTTGTACTTAGCGATATTATCCAACAGTAATCACAGTAGACATCATAGAAACCCTTTAGTGTTTTAGTGGGTTAATAAACAGTTTTGTTCATTCACAAAGCCGTATGTTGTCTGATCATTTCTACCAGAAAGACATCGCCATCCATACATACAGAGAACATCTCTCTCTCACACACTCTCTCTCTCTCACACACTCGCTCTCTCTCGCACTCTCTCTCTCTCGCACTCTCTCTCGCACTCTCGCTCTCTCTCGCACTCTCTCTCTCTCTCGCGCACTCTCTCTCTCTCTCGCGCACTCTCTCTCTCTCGCGCACTCTCTCTCTCTCGCGCACTCTCTCTCTCGCGCACTCTCTCTCTCCCTCTCGCGCACTCTCTCTCTCCCTCTCGCGCACTCTCTCTCTCTCGCACATTCTCTCACTCTCTCGCACATTCTCTCTCACACACACTCTCTCTCCCTCTCGCGCACTCTCTCTCTCGCACACTCTCACTCTCTCGCACACTCTCACTCTCTCACTCTCCCTCTCGCACACTCTCACTCTCCCTCTCGCACACTCTCTCTCTCCCTCTCTCACACACTCTCTCTCTCTCTCTCACACACTCTCCCTCCCTCTCGCGCACTCTCTCTCCCTCTCGCGCACTCTCTCTCTCCCTCTCGCGCACACACTCTCTCTCTCACACGCTCTCTCCCTCTTTCGCACTCTCTCTCGCGCACACTCTCTCTCGCACACTCTCTCTCTCTCGCACACTCTCTCTCTCTCGCACACTCTCTCTCTCTCGCACACTCTCTCTCTCCCTCTCGCGCACTCTCTCTCTCCCTCTCGCGCACTCTCTCTCTCCCTCTCGCGCACACACTATCTCTCTCACACTCTCTCGCGCACTCTCCCTCTCTCACACGCTCTCTCTCTCTCTCGCACACTCTCTCTCGCACACTCTCTCTCTCGCACACTCTCTCTCTCGCACACTCTCTCTCTCCCTCTCGCACACTCTCTCTCTCTCTCACGCACACTCTCTCTCTCCCTCCCTCTCGTGCACACTCTCTCTCTCTCCCTCCCTCTCGTGCACACTCTCTCTCTCTCACGCTCTCTCGCACACTCTCTCTCTCTCGCACACTGTCTCTCTCTCGCACACTCTCTCTCTCGCACACTCTCTCTCTCTCTCGCACACTCTTTCTCTCTCTCGCACACTCTCTCTCTCACTCTCACATTCTCTCTCTCTCTCACACACACACACATTCTCTCTTTCTCTCTCTCACACACATTCTCTCTTTCCCTCTCTCTCACACACACACCCTCACTCTCAAAGAGGAACAAAGAAAATTACAGCACAGGAACAGGCCCTTCGGCCCTCCCAGCCTGCGCCGATCCAGATCCTTTATCTAAAGCTGTCGCCTATTTTCTAAGGATCTGTATCCCTCTGCTCCCCGCCCGTTCATGTATCTGTCGAGGTACATCTTAAAAGGCGCTATCGTGCCCGCCTCTACCACCTTCGCCGGCAATGCGTTCCAGGCACCCACCACCCTCTGCGTAAAGATCTTTCCACGCACATCTCCCTTAAACTTTCCCCCTCTCACCTTGAAATCGTGACCCCTTGTAATTGAGTCCCCCACTCTGGGAAAAAGCTTGTTGCTATCCACCCTGTCCACACCTCTCATGATTTTCTCGACCTCAATGAGGTTCCCCCTCAACCTCCGTCTTTCTAATGAAAATAATCCTAATCTACTCAACCTCTCCTCATAGCGAGCGCCCTCCATACCAGGCAACATCCTGGTGAACCTCCTCTGCACCCTCCCTAAAGCATCCACATCCTTCTGGTAATGTGGCGACCAGAACTGCACGCAGTATTCCAAATGGGGCCTAACCAAAGTCCTATACAACTGTAACATGACCTGCTGACTCTTGTACTCAATACCCCGTCCGATGAAGGCAAGCATGCTGTATGCCTTCTTGACCACTCTATCGACCTGCGTTGCCACCTTCAGGGTACAATGGACCTGAACTCCCAGATCTCTCTGTACATCAATTTTCCCAGGGCTCTTCCATTGACCGTATAGTCCGCTCTTGAATTAGATCTTCCAAAATGCATCACCTCGCATTTGCCTGGATTGAACTCCATCTGCCATTTCTCTGCCCAACTCTCCAATCTATCTATATTTTGCTGTATTCTCTGACAGTCCTCCTCGCTATCTGCAACTTCACCAATCTTAGTGTCATCTGCAAACTTGCTAATCAGACCACCTATACCTTCGTCCAGATCATTTATGTATATCACAAACAACAGTGGTCCGAGCACGGATCCCTGTGGAACACCACTAGTCACCTTTCTCCATTCTGAGACACTCCCTTCCACCACTACTCTCTGTCTCCTGTTGCCAGCCAGTTCTTTATCCATCTAGCTAGTACACCCTGAACCCCATGAGACTTCACTTTCTCCATCAGCCTACCATGGGAAACCTTATCAAATGCCTTACTGAAGTCCATGTATATGACATCTACAGCCCTTCCCTCATCAATTAACTTTGTCACTTCCTCAAAGAATTCTATTAAGTTGGTAAGACTTGACCTTCCCTGCACAAAACCATGTTGCCTATCACTGATCAGCCCATTTTCTTCCAAAGGGGAATAGATCCCATCCCTCAGTATCTTCTCAGCAGCTTCCCTACCACTGACATCAGGCTCACCGGTCTACAATTATCTGGATTATCCCTGCTACCCTTCTTAAACAAGGAGACAACATTAGCAATTCTCCAGTCCTCCGGTACCTCACCCATGTACAAGGATGCTGCAAATATATCTGTTAAGACCCCAGCTATTTCCTCTCTCACTTCCTGTGGTAATACCAGGTATTGCAGTATCTGAGAGGTGAATGACCATTGGCTTGACCTAGGGGTCTCCCATTGGATAATGTACATATACCCCACCTCTCAGGGTGGGGCTAAGAACCGATGCCATCCCAGCAGCCTTCACTTTCTGTATCATCGCTGCTGGGTACAGTTCTAGCTGATTAAAGCCGATTAGATATGATTCCTCTTTGTCTCGAGTGTATTGATTGTGCATCACTTCCCTCAGTAACCTGGGCTAGATCCCATCTGGACCTGGGGACTTGTCCACCTTAATGCCTTTTAGAATACCCAACACATCCTCCCTCCTTATGCCGACTTGACCTAGAGTAATCAAACATCCATCCCTAACCTCAACATCCATCATGTCCCTCACCTCGGTGAATACCGATGCAAAGTACTCGTTAAGAATCTCACCCATTTTCTCTGACTCCACGCATAACTTTCCTCCTTTGTCCTTGAGTGGGCCAACCCTTTCTCTAGTTAACCTCTTGCTCCTTATATATGAATAAAAGGCTTTGGGATTTTCCTTAACCCTGTTTGCTAAAGATATCTCATGAGCCCTTTTAGCCCTCTTGATTCCTCGCTTCAGATTGGTCCTACATTCCCGATATTCTTCCAAAGCTTTGTCTGTCTTCAGTCGCCTAGACCTTATGTATGCTTCCTTTTTCCTCTTAGCTAGTCTCACAATTTCACCTGTCATCCATGGTTCCCTAATCTTGCCATTTCTATCCCTCATTTTCACAGGGACGTGTCTGTCCTGCACTCTAATCAACCTCTCTTTAAAAGCCTCCCACGTAAGGGCAGCACGGTAGCATTGTGGATAGCACAATCGCTTCACAGCTCCAGGGTCCCAGGTTTGATTCCGGCTTGGGTCACTGTCTGTGCGGAGTCTGCACATCCTCCCCGTGTGTGCGTGGGTTTCCTCCGGGTGCTCCGGTTTCCTCCCACAGTCCAAAGATGTGCATGTTAGGTGGATTGGCCATGATAAATTGCCCTTAGTGTCAAAAATTGCCCTTAGTGTTGGGTGGGGTTACTGGTTTATGGGGATAGGGTGGAGGTGTTGACCTTGGGTAGGGTGCTCTTTCCAAGAGCCGGTGCAGACTCGATGGGCCCAATGGCCTCCTTCTGCACTGTACATTCTATAATATCAAATGTGAATTTACCTTCAAACAGCTGCTCCCAGTCCACATTCCCCAGCTCCTGCTGAATTTTGGTACAGTTGTTCTTCCCCCAATTTAGCACTCTCCCTCGCACTCTCTCTCTCTTACACACACATTCTCTCTCTCTTACATACACATTCTCTCTTTCGCTCTCTCACACTCTCTGTCCCTTACACACACATTCTCTCTTTCGCTCTCTCACACACACATTCTCTCTTTCTCTCTCTCACACTCTCTGTCCCTTACACACACATTCTCTCTTTCTCTCTCACACACACATTCTCTCTCTCACACACACATTCTCTCTTTCTCTCTCTCACTCTCTCTCTTACACACACATTCTCTCTCTCACACACATTCTCTCTCTCTCTCTCTCACTCTCTCTCTTACACACACATTCTCTCTCTCACACACATTCTCTCTTTCTCTCTCTCACACACATTTTCTCTATCTCTCTCACACACACTCTCTCCTTCTCTGTCTCTCACACACACACTCTCTCTCTCGCACTCTCTCTCTCTTACACACACATTCTCTCTCTCTCACACAGACACATTCTCTCTTTCTCTCTCACACACACTCTCTCTTTCTCTCTCTCTCGCTCACACCCTCTCTCCCTCCCTCACTCGCACTTTCTCTCACACATCGCCAGTTGAAGGGGCGACACCCACAAGATTGCCCTTATATCAGTTGCGAACCAATAATTGGTTGTCAAACGTTCTGGACCATCGAGCTGAATTTGATTTATTGTTTTACTGAGCTGAGTTCAATAACAGAGTTTACCTGCGCAAAGGAAGCCAGGCCGTGACCCTCCAGCTGTGCCTGGACATCGCTCAGCTCCCGCTCAATCCAGTCCAAGTCCTCTCGGATCGCTCGGAGGTCGTCCTCCATGGGTTGCAGGAGCCTCTCCTCCTCTTCCCGGAGATTCCGGAGTAAACGCTGCTCTCTCTCCCGCAGGGTCCGATGCATTTTCTCGAACTCGGAGGCAATGTGGGCCTGCAGACTGTCGGCCTGCCCCTGTGGAGCGAAGGGGATTGAGTAACAGAGCGGGACCTGGGGAAGGCAGGGGGAGGTGGAGCGGGAGCACCTCACCTTCAGTCTGGAGACGTTGTGCGTTTGTTGGCGTTGAGCGTCTCGACGCCGCTCCCTTTCTCCCCTGAGGCAATCGATCGCCGACAGGAGCTCGGCCTACACATAACGAAAATACTCTCGATTATAACACGAGCAAAGGACCGTCCAGTCAATGATGCACGGTTGATGTACGATCGCTAACTGTACTGTCGGACATACGGTAAACAATTTGCGGACTTCAAACTCCCACAGATATGGAAATATAGAAGATGGGAGGAGGCCTTTTGGCCCTTCGAGCCCGCTCCGCCATTCATCACGATCATGGCTGATCATCCAACTCAATAGCCTAATCCTGCTTTCTCCCCATAGCCTTTGCTCCCCTTCGCCCTCAGTGCTATATCTAACTGCTTCTTGTAAACACTCCGAGGCTAAATGCGGAGGATCTGAGGCCTTTTACGTTGGAAAAAAAAAATTGGTGGCCCGCGCCCTCCCACACAGCCCGACCTCCGCGGAATAAACGGCCGGAGAATTGCCTGGACCGCGGTCGAGCCGTACAACAAGGCGCCGGTCCTGTGTGGACCCGACCTGCCAGGCAGTGCCCCCCCCCCCTGGACACCCCCCCCCCAGCCTTTGCTGAAGCCCCCCCCCCGCCCCGTAGCAGCACGGCTTCCGCCCGACTGCGCTGGGCGCAGTCCGCAGCCGCCACGCCGGGTTCCTGAGCCACACGTCAACCCTGCGGTGGGGATCTCGGCCCGTCGGGGGCGGAGCATCACGGGGGGGGGGGGGGGGGGAGAGCATTCCTGTGACGTCCAGAGGCAGTCCCAATGGCCTGCGGTGCACACCACGCGCCTCCATGACACCGGTTCGGAGGGGGCGTGAAACAAGGCCCTCGATTCAGCCCTAGAAATGGATTCTCCGCCCGATCAGCGATTACAAAATTGGCATCGGGAAGCGGAGAATCTTAACCCAGAATATTTTGGATTCAACTCCTTCCCGTGGGGGTTGACGGGCCCACTGCTCTCTGGGGGAAGAAACGTCGCCTTCTCTCTGTCCTGAATGGTTTACCCGGCCCGCCCCACACCTCCCCCCGCCGCACCTCTTCCAATAGTGCAGTGGGATCTCTCCGGCTCACCCATAGCTATAGAATCCCGACAGTGCAGAAGGAGGCCACTCAGCGCATCGATTCTGTACTGACCCTCTGAAAGAGCACACTACCGAGGTCCAAACCCCCCTCCTAGCCCCCTAACCCCACGAACCTGCACGTCTTTGGACTGTGGGAGGAAACCGGAGCACCCGGAGGAAACCCGCGCAGACACGGGGAGAAGGTGCAGACTCCGCACAGACAGTGACCCAAGCCGGGAATCGAACCTGGGACCCAGGCGCTGTGAAGCAGCAATGCCGCCAGAAACAACACGGGGCCATAAAAGACATAAGATCAGAAGAAACATGAGGAGTGGGCCATTCGGCCCCTCGAGCCAGCTCCGCCATTCAATTCGACCCTGGCCTCAATTCCTTTGAGGTAGGGGAGGGGAGGGGAGGGAAGAGGAAGGGAGGGGAGAGTAACCGAGGACGGGGAGGGGAGGGCTGGCTCACGGGTCACTGGACACCATGGGAGCGTTTTGAATATGGCTGCCAGGCGGGTGGGGAGCGTGGAGGCTCTCAGAGGTAGGGACACTGTCAGAGACCCGGCCTGCCTCTCGCGGCTGAATCAACGGAAAGGTCTGCAGTATCCGATAGGCCCCAGTAACCCACCAGCCAGACAGACACCGTTTTCCAACACCCAGCACAGAAAGGTGGAAAAACCCATCCGTAGCCCGCGCGCACGTGTGAGTGTGTGCTTTGCGTGTGAGTGAGTGTGAGAGAGTGTGTATGTGAGTGTTTGAGTCATGTGTGTGAATGTGCGCGTGACTGCGTGTTTGTGTGTGAGTGTGTGTTTTTTGTGCATGCGTGTGTGAGTGTGTGCGTGTGTGAGTGTGAGTGTGTGTGTGTGTGGGTGAGTGTGAGTGTGTGGGTGAGTGTGAGTGTGTGCGTGAGTGTGTGTGAGTGTGTGTGAGTGTGAGTGTGAGTGTGAGTGTGAGTGTGAGTGCGAGCGTGTGTGAGTGTGTGTGAGTGTGAGTGTGTGTGAGTGAGTGTGAGTGTGAGTGTGAGTGTGAGTGTGAGCGTGAGCGTGAGCGTGCATCATGCATCTTTACAGACCTCAATCCATTCCCTTGACGAAGCCTTTGCGTGATTGCCGTGCTCGGGGACACGTCTGCGGGCCAGGTAAACGGGTCGCTGCTCACTCCTGGGACAGAGCGCCCGTCCCTCGTCGCTGGGCAGACTTCCCGTCTCACCCCCCAGGCTCAAACGGCGGGCTTTCTCCGACAGGTTCCTCAGCGCACGGCTGCTGCGCAGGTCCCGCTGGCTGAAGGACCCCCGGCATTCGGGGCAGGACTCCTGACTTTGGCCGTACCGACACTGGGTGATGCAGGGCCGGCAGAAGGTGTGGCTGCACTGCAGTGTCACCGGGTCGCTGAAGAATTCGAGGCAAATGGGGCAGACCAGCTCCTCGGCAAAGATCTCAGCCTCTGTACTGGACGCCATTTGCACGTCTGGCGAGGGCAGGTGAAGGAATGTGGCTGGGTTGGGGTGTTTCCAGATCACATTACCTGTCGGACCTGTTTCTGCTTTGCAGTTGGAGGGTAAAGATCCAGTTGTCGTGGTCCACGTGGGTACCGACAACACAGGAAGAACAGGAACAGAGGTTCTGCAAAGGGAGTATGAACAGGTAGGCGCTAAATTAAAAAGCAGAAACCAAAAAGATAATAATCTCTGGATTACTATTGGAACCACAAGTAATTGGCACAGGGTTAATAAGATTCAGGTACCAAATTGGAAATGGTATGTTGGCCTTCATTGCGAGAGGATTTGAGTGCAGGAGCAGGGATATCTTACTGCAGCTGTACAGGGTCTGGGGGAGACCACATCTGGAGCAGTGTGCATTTTTGGCCTCCTTATCTAAGAAAAAATATATATTTCTTTTATTCATTGATGGGATGTGGTTAGACCAGACCACATCAGATCAGTCGTGATGTCATAGATTATCATAGAATTTACAGAGCAGAAGGAGGCCATTCGGCCTATCGAGTTTGCACCGGCTCTTGGAAAGAGCACCCTACCAAAGGTCAACACCTCCACCCTATCCCCATAACCCAGTAACCCCACCCAACACTAAGGGCAATTTTGGACACTAAGGGCAATTTTGGACACTAAGGGCAATTTATCGCGGCCAATCCACCTAACCTGCACATCTTTGGACTGTGGGAGGAAACCGGAGCACCCGGAGGAAACCCACGCACACACAGGGAGAACGTGCAGACTCCGCACAGACAGTGACCCAAGCCGGAATCGAACCTGGGACCCTGGAGCTGTGAAGCAATTGTGCCGTTGTCATTGAGTGGCGGAGCAGATTCGCTGGAGCGAATGGCCTATTTCTCCTCCTCCGTTGTTGGAGGGCATTTTGTGATACTGGACTATGATATAAATTATAGGTGGTTCTGTAACTACATTTGTGCTCCCATATTACTTTTGAATAGTTCCGATGAGACAAAAGGTACTCATTGGCTTAGATGCCTGTTTAGAAGAGGCAATTTGTAGAAATAGATAGTGTATACACAATGCTGTTAATATCAGAAAGGACACAAAATGGCTGTTAACTTTTAAAGTAATACTAAAGACACAAAATGGCCGAACTAGTCACAATCCTGAACAATAAGTTACAAACTGTGGAAACTACCTCATGAGAACTTAGGGAGTATTTCAATAGCCGCTGATAACAGCTTCACAGAACAAGAAATGCTATGTGTCCTTGATAAGCTCAAGGACCCCAGCTGCAGACAGGCCATCATTATGTTAGTCTTGAGTGACTTTTGCATGAAGTTAGGGGCAAGTAAGACAACACCCACTTTAACCATATATGTGATAACTGGGATGCTATGAAAATTGATTGACTGCATGTAATGGAGTGTGACGCGAATATAGTTGATTGATTGTATGTAAATGAGAATACATCTAATTCCGCCCCTGGGACTGTATATTAACCCGTGTGAGCCTTAGCTCAAGTGAGAGAAGGTGCTGTCAATAGGCTGCAGAGCCTCAGGCCTTTTCTCCCAGAATTCTGACATAATAAATGGCTTTTTTACTTATACTCAGGCCTTCGTGTGAATATTTTCACCTCTAACAATTGGCGTAGTCCGGCGGGAGGTTGCTGAGCCGGACGCTGCTCGAGCCGGAGGACAAGGCGAGAAGTCAAACCTTTGACCGCCAGAAATTACAGTCACACGGCGAGAAGGACGGACGGCGAAGCAACATCCAAAGAATCTGGTATCAAGGCCAAGTGCGTAAAAGACTCCGTTTAAAATTTATTTTTTGGGGTTTTGTTTTGTTGGTCTGCTATACCATTTTCTTTCGTACTAATTGGCTGCTCGAGGCCCCATGCTGAGCCTGAATTAAGGGGGCAATTGAGCTCTCACGTGACGGCCAGAGTTAGTTGTGAATTTGCTGTTTTTCAGTTAAAAGTGCAGTGTAGATTAGTGTCTGATTGGCTGAAGCTGCCCCCACCCTTATTGCTGAGAGGCAGTTATCGGGCAGTCACCTGAGGCCTGTTCAGGGGCACAAAGGTACACATTGTATTCTTCTCTTTGAAGTTTTAGTGTGAGTCATCCTAAAGTCTGTATAAAAGACAGACAGAAAGCGCACATTAGTAAACATTGCGCAGGTCAAGGACACACAGCCTGAGTGAGAGAGAGATACAGACCGAGTGAGAATTTGGTAATTTGGTGCAGTGAGGTAATTCGGTGAAGAGTGGGAGAAGGTGCTTTTTCCCTACTGTTTTGCTCTCTCTCTTTCTTCGGGCCTAATTTTGGGAGCCGTTCGGAGGAGGAGGAGCAGTCTCTGTGAGTATAAAAACCTGACGGTAACTTCCTGTTTTCCAGTTTTTTTTCCAAAAGTGACGTCAGAGGGAAGCTGTGATCTGATTGGTTGATAGCAAATCTGCCCCAAATAAAAAAAAAACACAGCTAAACTCATAAACTTAAATTAAAACTAATTAATTAATTAGTGATGGCTGGTCAGGTGATGTGCTTGAGCTGCTTGATGTGGGAGCTGGCAGATCCCATTGCGAGCTGCAGCGACCACATCTGCAGTAAGTGTTGGCTGCTCGAAGAGCTCTGGCTCAGAGTTGATGAGCTGGAGTCTGAGCTTCAAACACTGAGGCACATCCGGGAGGCGGAGACTTACCTGGACACTGTGTTTCAGGAGGCAGTCACACCTGTCAGAGTAAGTAGTTTAAATCCTGCCAGTGGCCAGGGACAGCAGGGTGTGACTGCAAGTCAGGCAGGTAAAGGGAACCAGCAGTCAGGAACTCAGGAGCCTCAGCCCTTGACTCTGTCCAACAGGTATGAGGCACTTGCTCCCTGTGTGGATGGCGAACAGGGTTGCAGGAAGGATGAGTCAGCTGACCAAGGCACCATGGTTCAGCAGGCCATTCAAGGGGAGGGAGTAAATAGGCAAGTTGTAGTTGTAGGAGATTATATTATCAGGGGGATAGATAGTATCCTTTGTGAGCAGGATAAAGAGTCCCGCGTGGTATGTTGCCTGCCCGGTGCTAGGGTGCGGGACATCTCTGACCGGCTTGAAAGGATACTGGAGAGGGAGGGGGAGGATCCAGTTGTTGTGGTCCATGTCGGTACCAACAACATAGGCAAGTCTAGGAAAGAGGACCTGTTTCGAGATTATAAAGAGCTAGGATTCAAATTAAAAAACAGGTCCTCAAGGGTCATAGTCTCCGGATTACTACTCGAGCCACGTGCAAATTGGCATAGGGAGGCAAGAATAAGGGAAGTTAACACGTGGCTGAAAGAGTGGTGTGGGAAAGAGGGGTTCCTTTTCATGGGACACTGGCATCAGTTTTGGGACAGGGGGGACCTATACCGTTGGGATGGTCTCCACCTGAACCGAGCTGGGACCAGTGTCCTGGCGAAAAGAGTAAATAGGGTGGTCAATAGGACTTTAAACTAAAGATTGGGGGGGAAGCGAAAGTCAGGGAACCAAGAGGTGAAGTAATCAGCGGGGAGCGTAGCTGCTTCGGAATACAAAAAAACACGAACAGACAAAACTCAAGAGTGGTTACGATTGTCCCCATCCCACAAAATATGACACAGTGTAGGGAAAGGCTCAGTAAACCAAGGTCCACCACACTAAGAAAACAATAGAGAATTAAAGGTGCTATATTTAAATGCGCGCAGTGTACGGAACAAGGTAGATGAGCTTGTGGCCCAGATTGTGACTGGCAGGTATGATGTGGTAGGCATCACAGAGACGTGGTTGCAGGGGGTTCAGGACTGGCATTTAAACATCCAGGGATTCACAACCTATCGAAAAGACAGAGAGGTGGGCAGAGGGGGCGGGGTTGCCTTGTTAATTAGGAATGAAATTAAATCAATAGCACTAAACGACATAGGGTCAGATGATGTGGAGTCTGTGTGGGTAGAGTTGAGGAACCACAAAGGCAAAAAAAACATAATGGGAGTTATGTCCAGGCCTCCTAACAGTGGTCAGGACCGGGGGCACAAAATGCACCACAAAATAGAAAGTGCATGTCAGAAAGGCAAGGTCACAGTGATCATGGGGGACTTCAATATGCAGGTGGACTGGGTAAATAATGCTGCCAGTGGACCCAAGGAAAGGGAATTCATTGAATGTTTACAGGAGGGCTTTTTGGAACAGCTTGTGATGGAGCCCACGAGGGAACAGGCCATTCTGGACTTAGTGTTATGTAATGAGCCAGACTTGATTAAAGATCTTAAAGTAAGGGAACACTTAGGAGGCAGTGATCATAATATGGTCGAATTCAATCTCCAATTTGAAAGAAAGAAGGTAGAATCAGATGTAAAGGTGTTACAGTTAAATAAAGGTAACTACAGGGGCATGAGGGAGGAACTGACGAAAATCGACTGGGAGCAGAGCCTAGTGGGAAAGACAGTAGAACAGCAATGGCAGGAGTTTCTGGGAGTAATTGAGGACACAGTACAGAGGTTCATCCCAAAGAAAAGAAAGGTTGTCAGAGGGGGGATTAGGCAGCCATGGCTGACAAAGGAAGTTAGGGAATGCATCAAAGCAAAAGAGAAAGCCTATAATGTGGCAAAGAGTAGTGGGAAGTCAGAAGATTGGGAAGGCTACAAAAACAAACCGAGGATAACAAAGAGAGAAATAAGGAAAGAGAGGATCAAATATGAAGGTAAGCTAGCCAGTAACATTAGGAATGATAGTAAAAGTTTCTTTAAATACATTAAAAACAAACGGGAGGCAAAAGTAGACATTGGGCCGCTCCAAAATGACGCTGGTAATCTAGTGATGGGAGACGAGGAAATAGCTGAGGAACTGAATAAGTACTTTGCGTCAGTCTTCACAGTAGAAGACATGAGTAATATCCCAACAATTCCGGAGAGTCAGGGGGCAGAGTTGAATATGGTAGCCATCACAAAGGAGAAAGTGCTAGAGAAACTAAGAGGTCTAAAAATTGATAAATCTCCGGGCCCAGATGGACTACATCCTAGAGTTTTTAAGGAGATAGCTGAAGAAATAGTGGAGGTGTTAGTTATGATCTTTCAAAAGTCACAGGAGTCAGGGAAAGTCCCAGAGGATTGGAAAATCGCTGTTGTAACCCCCCTGTTCAAGAAGGGAACAAGGAAAAAGATGGAAAATTATAGGCCAATTAGCCTAACCTCGGTTGTTGGCCAGATTCTAGAATCCATTGTTAAGGATGAGATTTCTAAATTCTTGGAAGTGCAGGGTCAGATTAGGACAAGTCAGCATGGATTTAGTAAGGGGAGGTCGTGCCTGACAAACCTGTTAGAGTTCTTTGAAGAGATAACAAATAGGTTAGACCAAGGAGAGCCAATGGATGTTATCTATCTTGACTTCCAAAAGGCCTTTGATAAGGTGCCTCACGGGAGACTGCTGAGTAAAATAAGGGCCCATGGTATTCGAGGCAAGGTACTAACATGGATTGACGATTGGCTGTCAGGCAGAAGGCAGAGAGCTGGGATAAAAGGTTCTTTTTCGGAATGGCAACCGGTGACGAGTGGTGTCCCGCAGGGTTCAGTGTTGGGGCCACAGCTGTTCTCTTTATATATTAACGATCTAGATGACGGGACTGGGGGCATTCTGGCTAAGCTTGCCGATGATACAAAGATAGGTGGAGGGGCAGGTAGTATGGAGGAGGTGGGGAGGCTGCAGAAAGATTTAGACAGTTTAGGAGAGTGGTCCAAGAAATGGCTGATGAAATTCAACGTGGGCAAGTACGAGGTCTTGCACTTTGGAAAAAAGAATAGAGGCATGGACTATTTTCTAAACGGTGACAAAATTCATAATGCTGAAGTGCAAAGGGACTTGGGAGTCCTAGTCCAGGATTCTCTAAAGGTAAACTTGCAGGTTGAGTCCGTAATTAAGAAAGCAAATGCAATGTTGTCATTCATCTCAAGAGGCTTGGAATATAAAAGCAGGGATGTACTTCTGAAGCTTTATAAAGCATTAGTTAGGCCCCATTTAGAATACTGTGAGCAATTTTGGGCCCCACACCTCAGGAAGGACATACTGGCACTGGAGCGGGTCCAGCGGAGATTCACACGGATGATCCCAGGAATGGTAGGCCTAACATACGATGAACGTCTGAGGATCCTGGGATTATATTCATTGGAGTTTAGGAGGTTGAGGGGAGATCTAATAGAAACTTACAAGATAATGAATGGCTTAGATAGGGTGGACGTAGGGAAGTTGTTTCCATTAGCAGGGGAGACTAGGACCCGGGGGCACAGCCTTAGAATAAAAGGGAGTCACTTTAGAACAGAGATGAGGAGAAATTTCTTCAGCCAGAGAGTGGTGGGTCTGTGGAATTCATTGCCACAGAGGGCGGTGGAGGCCGGGACGTTGAGTGTCTTTAAGACAGAAGTTGATAAATTCTTGATTTCTCGAGGAATTAAGGGCGATGGAGAGAGAGCGGGTAAATGGAGTTGAAATCAGCCATGATTGAATGGTGGAGTGGACTCGATGGGCCGAATGGCCTTACTTCCGCTCCTATGTCTTATGGTCTTATGAATCCGAGACGCACAGACTGTTGAGCGTCAACGGTTGCGGAATTTGCCGTGACATTGCCAAGCCAGGACCACCACTCTCCGGGAGTGGACGATAGGTAAAAGCCTCTGAGCACAGTCGCCTAGGCACACCGGATAAGCAGGTGATAGCGATGACACGGTTAACACATCATGGAAAAGGGAGGCATGAGCCCGCTTTTCTGGGGTCCCCCGAGGATCCATGGGTCTGGCGTACGGACAAGAGCAAAATACTCTGGTACAGAAAAACAATGATCAGAGATGGGTGGGATCCCGTGCAGCCCCCGTAGAACAAAGAAAAGTGGGTTAAGACAAATAAGACAGGAGTCATCTTAGTTCACCAGTTAGAAGAACAAATGACTGAAATTAAGTGCACCCCCGTGCAGCGTTACGCTAATAGTGTAAATGACAGGTATAAAGCCTTCACACCGTTTGAAGAACAGGCTAGTCTCACTCTCCCACATTCACCCCAAATCATTTTACGCATAGAAATAAAGCGAGGAAAGATAGCGGCAGTACAGATTGTGCAAACCGGCAGAGAATCACAGGAAACTGCTACAATTGCGGCTAAGGACTGTAGGGTAAAGAAAGGGAACTGTAAACATTGCAGGAATTCTAACTCAACTAGCCCAAAAGATCACGCAGCATTCCTGGAACATCTCAAGGAGAGGGGGAAAGAAACAGGCTCCCTGGGGATGGACATTTTATATTAACTAAAAATTTAGACATGTCCAAAGGAAAAGAAAGAAAAAAAAATCAAATAAAGTAAAAATCCAAAAGATCAGACCTCGTGGTCATTGAGGAATGAAGAGGGGAAGGTACAATGTCCCAGAAACGTTGTAACCCAATTAATAAAAGTAGAAGTCGGGTGGATTTTAATTAGACACTGCGGCACAGTAAAAATAAAAAGGGGCTTTTTGTTCAGAAATATCGGAGGGTGACAAATCCCCCTCCAAAACAAAAAAAGGGGAGTAAAGTCAATACAAGATTAAGGTTAGAAACTTAACAATGGATTCTTGTCTAGAAGAACTTCAGATCGTTTCAAATCTGCGAGATCGGTTTTCAGTTTGAGATTAAGCCTTTCAAGCCGTCCAGATAAACTGGGCAGTAATTCAATTCATTTGAATCAAAAAAACAAACCCAGTAATATCTCTTTCAAACACTGGTTAAGTAGCGAACATTGAAAATTGAATTCAGTTTTAAGAACACGAAAGAAATTTCAGTAACATTAAAGCAAAGAATAAATAATGTTTGAGGTCATGTAACAGACGCAAAGGGCATCATTCCAAGTTCTCCACCTCCTTCGGTTCGGTACAAAAATGTAACCATTTCAGCAAGCAGGCCACCTGCACAGAAAATAAACGTCGCTAAGAATAGCTAATGCCTAGAAAATCAATCAGCGGAAATTGACTTATATGGAATACCACCGATAAAGTTTTATGATGAAGGAAAATGGAGTATCTTGTTCAGTATTTTAATTAAGCGATTGTGAAACTGCTGTCTCTTTGAGAATCTGCAGCCACGAGAGAGGGCTAACAGTGAACTCTTGATACTTGCGAGCTCGGGGAATGTGTGCGTTTGGTCTGTGAATGTTCAGATATCTCTGCTAAGATTTAACTTCTGAGACATAACCTTGAGTTTATAATTTGGAACTTCAGAATAGGAACCAGAAGGATTTTTACCCAAGTTATTTTGGTTAAAGCACTGAAGTGCTAGCTTTTCTTTGTGGGTGTGGTGATATTTGGGTGTCGCCTGACATTGTGATTTAAAGATCATAGTTTGAGTGTAATTAACAAATTTTTCTTTTCAAATGTTATCATTGACATTTCCAGGGTAATTTTGATACACGAGGAATTTTAATCAGGGTACAAAATCACATATTAAGAATAAGAAAATATTAATTTTATGGTGTTCATTGGAAGTTAGGATAGTTGCAATACAGATGACCAATCCGGCATTGGATTAGTCCAGGGTTAAAACTTCCCTGACACAACACAGATGTATTAATTCTGAGATTGCAGAATTAAGTGTGAAGGACAGATGGGTAAATAAAATATGTTCATGATCATGTTTCTTGTTTAAACAAAAGAAGGGTGGTGACAAAATGTAAATCGCTTATTGTCACAAGTAGGCTTCAAATGAGGTTACTGTAGGGAACTCTTACTCCACCTCTTTTCAAACCAGCAGAGAACTGACCCGTGCTTGTTAATGCCTGGATTTGGTATCTCTTGTGGGGACCATGAATTTGGATTCAGTTGAATTGCTTTCTGGAGCAGGCGAGGAGCTGGATTAGGGGTTCGCCCCTATCCCACACTCTGAGAGTCTGGCTTTGTAATTCTGATAAAGTAATTTAAAAAAACAGCTGAAGATGTATTTTTAATTGGAACTTACAAATCTTAAGTTTTGATTTGTCAGATATATTGAGATCAGCTAACCCACTCTGCCCCAAGCAGAATGGATCTTTTGTGTTTTACTTTACAAGTAACTGCAAGTGGACAATATTTGCAGTAGCTTCAGGAATTTGAGAGAGTTGAGTTATTGTAAACTGGCTAATTAAACAGGCACAAGCCCGTCGGGGCCGGGTTCAAGCGCAACAGAATCAGGCGCGTAACCACGAGGAAAATAGATATGAAAAGGGTGTGATATACGAGAACTACTAACCCCTGAATAACCCACCTGTTCGGCCCATACAGGAAAAGCTTTATACGGGCAACACCGAACACCTGGGGACGACCAGGACACTTTCCCACTTTTCCTTTAAATTTTTAGGTTAAACATTCAGGAAAGGCTCGAACGACAGCAGCAGCTGGGGGACTCGTGAGGGCTCCTGAGATCTCAGAACAACCACAAGCACACAAGAGCGCAGGAACATCACTGATTTCACAACGGACACAGGCTGAACGTAGCTATATGAACTATGGTGCTCTGTATTATTTTATTGACGAGATGTGCGTCCCAGCAGCCAGAGACTGGAACAATGGAAGAACCTATTTTAATGTGTGGCTGCAGGTACATTCGGGGAAAGACAGCAGATGGGTATAAACATTGGGCGTCATTGTCCGACCCCCCGCCGGGTCGGAGAATGGCCGTTGGACGCCGTGAATCCCGCCCCCGCCGAAGTCTCCGGTGCCGGAGATTGGGCGGGGGCGGGAATCGGGCCGCGCCGGTCAGCGGGACCCCCCCGCTCAATTCTCCGGCCCTGATGGGCCGAAGTCCCGCCCAGAAATTGCCCGTCCCGCCGGCGTAAATCAAAGCTGGTATTTACCGGCGGGACCAGGCGGCGTGGGCGGGCTCCGGGGTCCTGGGGGGGGGCGCGGGGCGATCTGACCCCGGTGGGTGCCCCCCACGGTGGCCTGGCCCGCGATCGGGGCCCACCGATCCGCGGGCAGGCCTGTGCCGTGGGGGCACTCTTTCCCTTCCGCCTCCGCCACGGCCTCCACCAAGGCGGAGGCGGAAGAGACTCTCCCCACTGCGCATGCGCGGGAAGCTGACAGCGGCCGCTGACGCTCCCGCGCATGCGCCGCATTTCCGCGCCAGCTGGCGGGGCACCAAACGCCATTTCCGCCGGCTGGCGGGGCGGAAATCCCTCCGGCGCCGGCCTAGCCCCTCAATGTTGGGGCTCGGCCGCCAACGATGCGGAGCATTCCGCACCTTTGGGCCGGCGCGATGCCCGTCTGATTGGAGCTGTTTTTGGCGCCAGTCGGCGGACATCGCGACGTTGGGGTAGAATTTCGCCCGTTGTGTCTGTACTTCTCGCGGATTCCGGTACAGTTTATAATATTAAATGAATATGTAACGTGTTTTAAGTAAGGTTGTTATGAAGCAGGCTGCCAATGACACGGGTGCCACTAGATTTTGAGGGCATGACCCACACGGGGTTAGAAGAGGCAGATTCAATGATGCAGTGACTTGACTGAACACAGAAACTTCGATGGTAAAGTCACTCGACATACGAAGGTTAAATACAAAGGTGGAACAACGTACAGGAATAAAGAAGAGAATATTAGCGAAAGCAGAGAAAGGTCTAGCCAGCTTGGGGAAGAGGGCCTGGATATACAATTGAATAGGACAACAGTGTTAGGGACACACACTAAGACAATAATTAACAAACCCATCGACCGAGAAAGGGAGACAGCCGGAAGGCTCGGACAGGGTAGCTAGGCCACAACCTTGATCTGATCTAAAGGGGGGAGGTGCCTGATTGAATAGACAGCACGCTACTGGCTAAGCTAGCCGAATGGCAAGGGACGCTGGACAACCGTACTCTGAGGGGAGTAACCAGAATATACTCAGCGATCTCCAACTGCAAAATGGACGAGATGACAGGGGTGGAGATGGTCCTGATAATCCCGATCATCACACCGGACTCAGGGCCATACCCTCACAACCAACTGGAGGACATTGGAATCATACAGGCTAACCCCTCCCTCAGGTACTATCTCATCGAGACCTCTGCTATACGCAGGGATAATATATGGGATCTCCCTCACGTTGCCCCACCCGGTGGGACAGGGAGAGTTGGACGAATGTGGGTTAATCAGGACTCATGGTTGCGTCTCAGAGATTACACCTGCCTCCGTGCATTTTACGTTTACGGAGGAAAAGGAAACACTGCGTCTCCACCCCCGTAACCTCCTATCGCTATAACTTTTGCCCCCCCCTTAGGCCCACCACTATAGGCCGAGCGAGGATCATTTGAGTTAGGATTATAAAGAGCCAGAGATGGTCCCACATCTTGCAGAAACTCTGAGGGATCGAAGACCCAAGGTCGGTCAATCAGTTAAGCTTTACCACCAGTTAACGAAAAATCCATGCTTGACGAAAAAAGCACCCAGACCCACACAGAGGACAGTTAGTGGCAGCGAGTGTGGGACCGTTAGATGAGCTTACTTGAAAACTGCGATGAACAACATCATTTAATGACAGACAGCAGAGTTAGTCAGGGAGGCAGGAATGATTGATATCAAGACATTAAATGTGACATATGTGGGTTTGTTTGAGGGGTGATCATTGAATCACCTGCACGGTGTACGAACGGAACGTCTGGGAGGCTACATGCCCCAAAGGCCGGATTAAACGCACCTGCTGCCCTCATATCGAATCATTGTGGTCATCTGGGATTCAGTAAACTTCTTCCAAAACTAAAAGGGGGAAGTGTTGGAGAAAACTTTGTGATACTGGACTATGATATAAATTATAGGTGGCTCTGTAACTACATTTGTGCTCCCATATTACTTTTGAATAGTTCTGATGAGACAAAAGGTACTCATTGGCTTAGCTGCCGGTTTAGAAGAAGCAATTTGTAGAAATAGATAGTGTATACACAATGCTGTTAATATCAGAAAGGACACAAAATGGCTGTTAGCTTTTAAAGTAATACTAAAGACATAAAATGGCTGAACTAGCCACTTTTCTTTAGCAATAAGTTACGAGCTGTATAAACTACCTCACGAGAACCTTGGGAGTATTTCAACAGCCGCTGATAACAGCTTCACAGAACAAGACATGCAATGTGTCCTTGATAAGCTCAAGGACCCCAGCTGCAGACAGGCCATCATTATGTTAGTCTTGAGTGACTTTTGCATGAAGTTAGGGGCGGGTAAGACAACACCAACTTTAACCATATATGTGATAACTGGGATGCTATGAAAATTGATTGACTGCATGTAATGGAGTGTGACGCGAATATAGTTGATTGATTGTATGTAAATGAGAATACAACTAATTCCGCCCCTTGAATCTGTATATTAACCCGTGTGAGCCTTAGCTCAAGTGAGAGAAGGTGCTGTCAATAGGCTGCAGAGCCTCAGGCCTTTTCTCCCAGAATTCTGACATAATAAACTGTTTTTTTTTTTCACTTATACTCAGGCTTTCGTGTGAATATTTTCGCCTCTAATACAGTCTTATGGTCTTCCGTCAGGTGGTCAGTCCAGGAGCTGACCTCTTCCCTCACGATCATAGCATGTCACAGAGCCCCTGAAGGGAACCAGCTATTTCTGACAGGTAAAGGTTACAAAAACATGCAGCTTGCCGTAACAAAAGCACAGAATTTGAAACATCCACAGGCTAGCGGGAAACAAATACAACATTTCTACTGGAAAGTTAAATTGACATTATAAACTGTCCGTTGTCCTAATGAACAGAATTGCAGAAGTTAACATGAGTTTCATTAAAAGTATTAAACTGTACCACAATCTGATCAAGGTCAAAATAAGCACCATGCCAACATGAATCCACCATTGTTCCAAATATGAATAGTGTAGCACCGTCAGCAGAAAAACCAGTAGAACCCAGAGCTGATTAAAGGCATAAATCACATTCCAACACACGGCAGGCATCTAAAAAGCAACATATCTATAGCGATGTTGCATATTGATGATTGACAACTGACCATCCAACCAAATGCATTTGAGACTCATCCAAGCCAATTAGCACATTGCAGGGGCAGGGACAGATAGAGTCAGACTGATAACATTTCCCTTAAAGATAGAGGTCCGGGCAGCCATTTTCCATCCCGGGATTACTCTATACTATTTACCTAACTACTCGCTATCCTTATTTCTTATTTTCATATTTCCACTCTAACTCTTAAAAGTCTGCGCAAGCTGTTTTTGCTTTGAGCAAGAAACCATCAACGTATTTTGAAAGTTAAATCTGTTCGTAAACTACT
>NC_092720.1:223661795-223671812 GCF_047496885.1 Scyliorhinus torazame
TCTGGCTGGCTTCAGCTCCAACACTGAAACAAAACCAAAAAAAAAACAAAGACACACCCAAGCCTTTCCTCCAAGCGAAACTAAAAAGCAGAGCCAGAGCTCATCTCCACCCACGCTCTGACACCACTGCAGCCACTGGAGCAGACAAACATTTCTTAAAGTGACATTCCCGTGACAATAGTTATCTCGGACCACGCACCCACTGGCTGGAGATTCGGGGCGAGAGCAGAGGCCGGGGTGGAGGTTTGACTCGGGGTTGTTGGCGGATGGAGGTTTTTGTGATAAGGTGCGGGCGGCGATTAAGAAGTTTGTGGAGTTGAATCAGAATGGGGAGGTATCGGCGGGCATTATTTGGGAAGCACTGAAGGCAGTGGTCCCGGGGGGATATTATTTTGTTTACGGCCCATGCGGATAGGGAAAGGAGGGAGGAACATGACTGCCTAGGGGTGAGATAGTGGAGGTGGACAGGGAATATTCGACGATGCCGACTGTGGAGGGATTGGCGAGGATACTGTCATTATTATGCCACAGAGAAACTCTAATCAGGAAACAACAAGTCAGCTTTTCTTGAAGAAGTTAACCTGGTTCAGGCTTTGGGTAAAGTGTTGGAGATGAGAGTAGGATAGGTGCTTGATGGCCGAAACTCGATGGGCCTAAAGTACTCCTTTTTTTTTAATATAAACATTTTATTGAGGTATTAATGGTTTTATCACAACAGAAGAAACAATGTACATACAAATCTAAACAGAGTGCAAAATCCGCCTTCCTCCTTCACAGGTCCCACCTTTATTAACCCCCTACTCTAAGCTAAGCTAACCACCCCCCCCACCCGCCCCCCTTCTGCTGACGATTAATTTCCTGCAAAGAAGTCGACAAACGGTTGCCACCTCCGGGCGAACCCTAACAGTGACCCTCTCAAGGCGAACTTGATTTTCTCCAGACCGAGAAAGCTAGCCGTGTCCGATAGCCGGGTCTCCGACTCGGGGGCTTTGAGTCCCTCCAAGCTAATAGTATCCATCTCCGGGCTACCAGGGAAGAAAAGGCCAGAACGTCTGCCTCTTTCTCCTCCTGGATTCCCGGGTCTTCCGACACCCCGAAAATCGCCACCTCCGGACTCAGCGCCACCCTTGTTTTTAACACAGTGGACATGACATCCGCAAACCCCTGCCAAAATCCCCTAAGTTTTGGACATGTCCAGAACATGTGGACTCGCTGGCCCCCCCACCCCCCCGCACACCTGTTTCTACCCCAAAGAACCTGCTCATCCGGGCCACTGTCAGTGAGCCCGGTGAACGACCTTGAACTGTATCAGGCTGAGCCTGGCACATGTTGTGGACGGGTTGACTCTACTCAACGCATCCGCCCAGAGACCATCCTCTATCTCTCCTCCCGACTCCTCTTCCCACTTGGGGTTCAGCTCCTCAGTCTGCGTGTCCTCTGACCCCATGAGTTCCTTGTAAATGTCAGAAACCCTCCCTTCCCTCACCCACACTCTGGAAACTACCCTGTCCTGAATCCCCCTCGGCGGTAGGAGCGGGAAGGTTGAGACCTGCCT
Source organism: Scyliorhinus torazame (assembly GCF_047496885.1). Lineage (NCBI taxonomy): Eukaryota > Metazoa > Chordata > Chondrichthyes > Carcharhiniformes > Scyliorhinidae > Scyliorhinus > Scyliorhinus torazame. Next base: position 223,663,351 of record NC_092720.1, read on the forward strand.
GCATAGGAAGTCCCGCGCCTGCAGAATTCCCTCCCGTCAATTCAAATTTCTCCTCCAACACCCTCAGGCTGGGAATGCTCCCCTCCATATACAGATCTCCCATCCTCTCGCTCCCCGCTCTCCGCCATCTCCGGAACCCTCCATCCAGCCTCCCCGGGGCAAACCGGGGATTATTGCAGATTGCAGACCAGACCGATACTCCCTCCACTCCCACGTTTCCTCCATTGCCCCCAGACCCGCCACCATGGTGTGTTGTCGGGAACGGCACCGTTACCAATGCCCCCAAACCCGGTGCCCTTACATGATGCCGCCTCTACTCGCTCCCACATTAATCCCACCACCTAATCATGGCTTTATTCGCCGCCCAACAATAATTACTAAAGTTCGGCAGCGCCAGCCCGCCCTCCCCACGGCTCCGTTCCCGCATCCCCTTTTATTACTCGCGGGGTCTTACCCGCTCATACAAAGCCAGAGGTCACCTTATTGAGACTCCTTTTTCTTTCACAAGGTGGAGCTCTCTGACCCTCGGTGCAGGGGGCAGAGAGGGGGCAGTGTTAACTGAGCAAACCATCTCAGCTCACCTTTAACCTCATAGCGTCTGCTTCATGCTAACCTTCAGCAACGCACAGTCACGCAACTGCTCCTGAAGACAGGAGAGGACACAATCCCTCTCTTTTCCATCTTCCAGTAAGTTCTTGTGGGAGAGAGAGAGAGAGAAATTTAAAAAAAAGATCCATTCTCTAAAACGCCAAGGCTAAGTGACACACACAAGAGCAACTTCAGTCAATACCAACAAGCCACCAATTTGTGTAAAAGAGGGAGATGGATGAGCAGTGTGCATCAGGGTGGCACAGTGATTAGCACTGCTGCATCACAGTGCCAGGGACCCGGGTTTGATTGTCGGGGGGGGGGGGGGGGGGGTCGATGGTCCAAAGAGTCAAGTCATTGTCTGAATCTTTCCCATCCAAATCTCTCCCATTCAATCGGCTCCACCTCACTAACTGGACAATTAGGAGCCGCAGTCGGCCAGTCTCAGTCAGATCAGACTCCGGTTTCGCTCGACTTTCTCTGCCCATCTCCGTCACCCTCGATACCCTTGGGTCGATCAAAAACCTATCCACAGGAGCGTATTGCCAACATCAGCAAACCCCCTCCCCACACACCCCATCCCACCAGTCAGAGATTCAGGAACCCCCAAGACGGTGGTCTAGACATTTATAAGGAGCCATTGACCAGATACCGAACTAAACCAGCTGTATAAATACTGTGGCTACGGGAGCAGGTCAGAGGCTGGGAATCCTGCGGAGAGTAACTCACCTCCTGATCACCCCCACCTGGAGGTTCCCCTCCAAGTCACTCCCCATCCTGACTGGGAAATATATCGGCTGTTCCTTCAGTGTTGCCAAATCCTGGAGCTCCCTCCCTTACAGCACGGTGGGTGTACCTACACCTCCGGGACCGCAGCGGCTTCAAGAAGGCAGCTCAGCACCACCTTGTCAAGGGGCAATTAGGGATGGGCAATAAATGCTGGCCTGGCCAGCGACTTCCACATCCCATAAATGAAAATGAAAAGGAGACCTGGGTGTTAATGTGTATAAACCATTGAAGGTGATAGGACAGGCCGAGGGGGCTGGACCGAGTCTATCAGGAGAACGGGTTCCCATTGTTGGAAAGGATCGTAGGTATCTGCTGCTCTTGTCCTTCTAGACGGTCGCGGGTTTGGAAGGTGCTGCCTGAGAACGCAGGGAATTATAGACCAGTAAGCCTAACATCGGTAGTGGGGAAAATGCTCGAATCCATTATAGAACATAGAGCATTACAGCACAGTACAGGCCCTTCGGCCCTCGATGTTGCGCCGACCTGTGAGGACTTCATAGCGGAACATTTAGAAAGCAGTGGCAGGATCAGTCAGAGTCAGCATGGATTTATGAAGGGAAAATCACGCTTGACAAATCTGTTGGAATTCTTTGAAGAGTTAACCAGTGCAGTCGACAAGGGGGAGCCAGTCGATGTGGGGTATTTAGACTTTCAGAAGGCGTTTGACAAAGTCCCGCAGAAGAGATTATTTGTGCACAATTAAAGCGCATGGGATTGGGGGAAATGTATTGAGGTGGATGGAAAACTGGTTGGCAGAGAGAATGTGACAGGTAATAAATGTTGGGAGGTTGTTCACCAGAATCAGCTGATCCTTGTCGTCGAGGAGGGTCCTCAGGGCAGCCAGTTCGATGAAGCGATCCTGGGACTCTGTCGTATCCAACTTGGCCAATTCCTCCAACTCCTTGTCCCTGGCAGAGAGCTGCTGCTTGAGGTCCCCAGCTTCCCGACCTTGAAGCGCGAGCGTTTCCAGGTAACTGGCGGACATTCCCTGGAAAATCATCGACAGATTGTTACGGGAGGCGGTGGCGTTAACTGATCCCCAAATCAAACCAGCAACGGCGTCGCGGAAACAGAAAGAGGCCATTCAGCTCATCGCGTCAATGCAGTCTCGGAGGAGGAACGGTGGCGTAGTGGTCATGCCACTGGGCTAGTAAACCAGGGGCCTAGGCTCGTGCTCTGGGGACCCTGGTTCGAATCTCGCCACGGGAGTTGGTGGAATTTAAATTGAATCAATAGAGCTGGAAAATCAAGCTCGTCTCCAGATACAGATCACCGGTTGACGTAAAACCTTACCTGGTTCACTGATGTCCTTTCGGGAAGGAAATCTGCCGCCCTTACCTGGCCCGGCCTCCATGTGACTGCAGGTCCCACAGAGCAATGTGTTCGACTCGGAGGCGCTCAATTCAAGGACAATTAGGGATGAGCAACAAATGCTGGGCCCGTCCAGCGTCGCCCACACCCCATGACTGAATAAAAATCCAAAGCCTTTTCCCCCGCTTCGACCCTGTTAATACACACAGCGTAGCCTCAAGGGGAATGACCTTGATGAGCTGCTGAGGGAGCGGCTACTCTGTGTGGAGTTTTACTCTTGTGACTCAACTGTTCGAAGGATAGACAACCTTTGCCGATGATTATTACAGATGTGTAAACCCGTGTGGAATAGTTACAGGTGATGAAATCCACCGTTGGGATTTTTTTGTTGCTTATGAATCAATTGTAGACCATTTTGGTTTTGCTGTCTTGCCCGTGGGGTGTAGGCATCACTGGAAAATCATACCAGGAGGGCATTTTAAAGAAGCAACCACATTGTTCGGGATCCGGACTCATGTCGGCCAAACTGGGTAAGAATCCCCAGAGTCCCTGCCGTGCATGAAGCCATCCTGCACATCGCATCCGCACCGACCCTCCGAAAGAGCACCCTGCCTGGGCCTACTCCCCCACGCTATTCCCAGAACCCCTTGCATTCATCGTGGCCAATCCACCTAACCTGCACATCTTGGGACTGTGGGAGGAAACCGGAGCGCCCGGGGGAAACCCACGCAGCCACGGGGAGGACGTGCAGGCTCTGCCCAAGTCACCCGAAGTAGGAATAGGACCCAGGTCTCTGGAGCTGGGAGCAGTGCCGACCACCGTGCCGCGGCAAATCTCCTTCCCGGAAGCAGATAGATCACAACAATCGATCACCGGCCAATGTTATCATTCCTGATTTTATTAAACAAATTTAAATTCCACCAGGACCTGTGCTGGGGTTTGAACTCAGAAAATTAGTCTGGGCCTCTGGATTATGGGCCCAGCGACAATACCACTACACTGAGTTGGCTAGATCCTGGGGCATGGATCCAGGGTCAGGGGCCAATGACGTCCTGTTCAATGTGGACAACGTTTGCGATTCAAGAACCTGCTCAGCAAAGGGAGCCACGATATTCCCTGGGTTTCGAACAAGCAAAATAAACTTTTTTAACAATTTACAATGTGGTCATCGAACACGTTATCTGCAAAGAAGATGAAATGCAAACATTAATCGGGGGATCAAAGCGTTCATGGCCGGATCTTGTGCACGTTAGTAAGTAGTCATCAAAATCCACCACCTCTGGGCCGTAATTCTCCAGCCGGTCGCTGGGAGTCTCTGTTCCCGCGGACAGCACACACCCGTCCCACCCCCACGGCAGCTCGCGGCTGCTGTGAGAATTCCCCATCGGCAGGGGCAGGGAATCCCACCGGCAGGGATCAGCATGCCGCCTCCCGCTGTCGGGGAGCCGGAGAATCCCGTCCGCGGGGCGGGATTCTGTGATCCCAACGCTAAGTGTTGACGTCGTCGGAAACGCCGTCGCTTGGGAAGAGTACAGTTCTGAACTACGTCGATCAAGTTTATTTGGAAGTTCAGGAAAACAACGGTTGAAAAGGATTTGGGCCGAGAATGTTCCAAGTCATTTGAAGATCCCCAATCATGTTGCTTGGGTAGTAAGGCAGGCCGAACATGTTTTGCAAGCGCCGAATGCCTCCTTTGAGGGGACGTTGGTGTATATCTTAAACTCCAGAAACAGCTGGCACGCTCACATCTGGAGTGTACACCCAGGGTTTGGAATCCACTCTTTCAGAGACATGTACAGCTCAGTTCAAAGACGTGTTACCCGCAGAATGGAAGACATGAGGGAAATATCCCAGGGGGAGAATTTAAGAATTCTCGGAATACAAACTTTAGAAGAGAAGATTGATTTTTGATTTAGTTGAAGTTTATAAATTTGTTCAAAAAACAAAATTTAGAGTACCCAAATTCATTTTTTCCAATTGAGGGGCAATTTAGCGCGGCCAATCCACCTACCCTGCACATCTTTGGGTTGTGGGGGCGAGACCCACGCAGACACGGGGAGAATGTGCAAACCCCACACGGACAGTGACCCAGAGCCGGGATCGAACCTGGGACCTCGGCGCCGTCAGGCAGCAGTGCTAACCACTGCGCCACCGTGCTGCCCTTGAAGTTTATGAACTGACCTGCTAAAGTTCTAATATATATTGGATTGGATTTGTTTATTGTCACGTGTACCGAGGTACAGTGAAAAGTATTTTTCTGCGAGCAGCTCAACAGATCATTAAGTACATGAAAATAAAAGAAAATAAAAAGAAAATACATAATAGGGCAACACAACATATACAATGTAACTACATAAGCACCGGCATCGGATGAAGCATACAGGGTGTAGTGTTAATGAGGTCAGTCCACAAGAGGGTCGTTTAGGAGTCTGGTGACAGTGGGGAAGAAGCTGTTTTTGAGTCTGTTCGTGCGTGTTCTCAGACTTCTGTATCTCCTGCCCGATGGAAGAAGTTGGAAGAGTGAGTAAGCCGGGTGGGAGGGATCTTTGATTATACTGCCCGCTTTCCCCAGGCAGCGGGAGGTGTAGATGGAGTCAATGGATGGGAGGCAGGTTTGTGTGATGGACTGGGCGGTGTTCACGACTCTCTGAAGTTTCTTGCGGTCCTGGGCCGAGCAGTTGCCATACCAGGCTGTGATGCAGCCCGATAGGATGCTTTCTATGGTGCATCTGTAAAAATTGGTGACGGTCAATGTGGACATGCCGAATTTCCTTAGTTTCCTGAGGAAGTATAGGCGCTGTTGTGCTTTCTTGGTGGTAGCGTCGACGTGGGTGGACCAGGACAGATTTTTATACTGTTTTATGTGTCTGTTGCAGCAATGTTACTTAGGTTAAGGTATCCAAACTAGGCGGTCTGACAAACTTGTGATTAAGGGGTTAATAGCTAGGCCGGCTGTGATGGGAATCAGGGGAGGGGAGGGTCCATTTTTTTAGTTTTATTTTCAGCCCTGCCCTGCGTCTCTTGTTTTTAGTTTCATTTTTAGAGTTCAAGAAGGCAGCTCACCACCACCCTCTCAAGGGGCAATTAGGGTTGGGCAACAAATGGAGTCCTAGCCAGCGATACCCCCATGCTGTATTCAAGGATTACCGTTTTAAAAACAGGGACTGCGAGAAGTTAGTCAGCCTGTGAGAAATGGAGCGATGGGTCTCCGTACTGCTTGGCCCCATTACCGTAACTGTACCGTACCTTGATCATCTGATCTTTCTCCTGAATGCTCTTCAGAAGCTCTTCGATGACTTTGGCATGGTCGGCAGACTGCCGATCCCGCTCGGAGAGGGTCCGGGACAGAAGCTCCTCCTTGGCTTTCAGCCGCAGGCAGAGGAGCGCGGACCTGTCGGAGCCATTGCTGAGGCCATGGCTGAGTACGGAGTCGGTGAGGGCCTGTACAGGTGGAGAGAGGAGAGGCAGCAGCGCGCGGTTAGTCAGGCAGATGCAGGCCAACCAGTGAACACTCAGCACAGTGAGCACCCGGACAGGCCCTCACTGGGTGTCCACCGAGTGCCTGAATAAATGCGAGGTTATCCACTTCGGCAGCAAATATAAGGCGGCAGATTATTATTCGAATGGGTGTAAATTGAGAGGCGGATACTCAGCAAGACCTTGGTGTCCTCGTTCATCAGCCGCTAAAAGTAAGCGCGCATGTACAGCAGGCGGTAAAGAGGGCAAATGGCATATTAGCCTTCATAACGTGAGGATTTGAGTATAGGAATAGAGATGTTTAAAAAAAAAATTTAGAGTACTCCATTCATTTTTTTCCAATTAAGGGGCAATTTAGCGCGGCCAATCCACCTACCCTGCACATCTTTGGGTTGTGGGAGTGAAACCCACGCAGACACGGGGAGAATGTGCAAACTCCACACGGACAGGGACCCAGAGCCGGGATTCGAACCTGGGACCTCGGCGCCGTGAGGCAGCAGGGCTAACCACTGTGCCATCGTGCTGCACTGGAATAGAGATGTTTCACTGCAATTGTATCGGGCCTTGGTGAGGCCACACTTGGAGTATTGTGGGCAGTTCTGGTGTCCTTATCGGAGGAAGGATGTTCTTGCTATGGAGGGAGAGCAGCGAGGGTTTACCCGGCTGATTCCTGGGATGGCGGGACTGTCACTCGAGGAGACTAAAATCGGTTAGGATTATATTCATGAGGCCATAAGACATAGGAGCAGAATTAGGCCACTCGGCCCATCGAGTCCGCTCCGCCATTCAATCATGGCTGATATTTTCTCATCCCCATTCCCCTGCCTTCTCCCCATAACCCCTGATCCCCTCATTAATCAAGAACCTCTCTATCTCTGTCTTAAAGACACTCAGTGATTTGGCCTCCACAGCCTTCTGCGGCAAAGAATTCCACAGATTCACCACCCTCTGGCTGAAGAAATTCCTCCTCATCTCTGTTTCAAAGGATCGTCCCTTTAGTCTGAGATGGTGTCCTCTGCTTCTAGTTTCTCCCACAAGTGGAAACATCCTCTCCACGTCCACTCTATCCAGGCCTCGCAGTATCCTGTAAGTTTCAATAAGATCCTCTCTCATCCTTCTAAACTCCAACGAGCACAGACCCAGAGTCCTCAACCGTTCCTCATACGACAAGCTCTTCATTCCAGGGATCATTCTTGTGACCCTGCCTCTGGACCCTTTCCAAGGCCAGCACATCCTTCCTTAGATACGGGGCCCAAAACTGCTCACAATACTCCAAATGGGGTCTGACCAGAGCCTTGTGCAGCCTCAGAAGTACATCCCTGGTCTTGTATTCTAGCCCTCTCGACATGAATGCTAACATTGCATTTGCCTTCCTAACTGCTGACTGAACCTGCAGGTTAACCTTAAGAGAATCGTGAACAAGGACTCCCAAGTCCCTTTGTGCTTCTGATTTCCGAAGCACCTCCTCATTTAGAAAATAGTCTATGCCGAGATTCCTCCTTCCAAAGTGCATAACCTCACACTTTTCCACATTGTATTCCATCTGCCACTTCATTGCCCACTCTCCTAGCTTGTCCAAATCCTTCTGCAGCCCCCTTGCTTCCTCAATACTACCTGCCCCTCTACAGATCTTTGTATCATCTGCAAACTTAGCAACAGAGCCTTCAGTTCCTTCTTCCAGATCATTAATGTATATTGTGAAAAGTTGTGGTCCCAGCACCGACCCGAGACACACCACTAGTCACCGGCTGCCATCCTGAAAAAGACCCCTTTATCCCCACTCTCTGCCTTCTGCCAGTCTGCCAATCCTCGATCCATGCCAGGATCTTACCCTGAACACCATGGGCTCTTAACTTATTTAACAGTCTCCTATGTGGCATCTTGTCAAAGGCCTTCTGGAAATCTAAATAAATCACGTCCACTGGTTCTCCTTTGTCTCACTTCCTTGTTACCTCCTCAAAGAACTCTAACAGATTTGTCAGACACGACCTCCCCTTGACGAAGCCGTGCTGACTCAGTCCTATTTTACCATGCACTTCCAAGTACATCGCAATCTCATCGTTAATAACAGACTCTAAAATCTTACCAATGACCGAAGTCAGGCTATATTTTCCCGTCTTTTTGCCTCCTTCCCTTCTTAAACAGCGGTGTTACATTAGCCACTTTCCAGTGTCTGTGACACGGTGGGCAGGGCATGCGCCCACTGAGCTAGCTTGGTAAGAGACGGTGCCATTGGGCGGGCAAGTTTCATTCCGATATTGACTATTCTCGACCTCGGCCCTCACCTGAGGTGTGGT
>NC_092720.1:223671912-223686912 GCF_047496885.1 Scyliorhinus torazame
CCAGAACGTCTGCCTCTTTCTCCTCCTGGATTCCCGGGTCTTCCGACACCCCGGAAATCGCCACCCTCTGGACTTGGGGCCACCCTTGTTTTTAACACCGTGGACTTGACATCTGCAAACCCCTGCCAAAATCCCCTAAGCTTCGGACATGCCCAGAACATGTGGACTCGCTGGCCCCCCCACCCCCCCCGCCTCACCTGTTTCTACCCCAAAGAACCTGCTCATCCGGGCCACTGTCATGTGAGCCCGGGTGAATGACCTTGAATTGTATCAGCTGAGCCTGGCACATGTTGTGGACTGCGTTGGACTCTGCTCAGCGCATCCGCCCAGAGACCATCCTCTATCTCTCCTCCCAGCTCCTCCTCCACTTGCGCTTCAGCTCCTCGGTCTGCGTCTCCTCTGACCCCATAAGTTCCTTGTAAATGTCCGAGACGCTCCCTTCTCCTGCCACCCTCTGGAAACTACCGTGTCCTGAATCCCCCTTAGCGGTAGGAGCGGGAAGGTTGACACCTGTTTACGTAGGAAGTCCCGCACCTGCAGATACCTGAATTTGTTTCCCCTCGCCAACCCAAACTTCTCCTCCAGCGCCCTCATACTCGGAAAGCTCCCCTCTATAAACATATCCCCCATCCCCTCAATCCTGCTCTCCGCATATCCGGGACCCCCCATCCATACTCCCCCGGGGCAAACCGGTGATTATTACAGATTGGGGCCAGACCGATGCTCCCTCTGCTCCCACACGTCTCCTCATTCCCCCCAGACTCTCAGGGCCGCCACCACCACGGGGCTGGTGGAGTACCGTGCCGGCGGGAACGGCAGAGGGCACCGTTACCAACGCCCCCAGACTGGTGCCCTTGCATGAAGCCGCCTCCATACGCTCCCATACCGACCCCTCCCCCCACCACCCACTTCCTGATCATGGCTCTATTCGCCGCCCAGTAATAGTGACTAAAATGTGGCAGCGCCAGCCCGCCCTCTCCCCGACTCCGCTCAAGCATTACCTTCCTTACCCGCGGGGTCTTGCCCGCCCAAACAAAGCCAGAGATCGCTTTGTTGACCCCGTTTTTTTAAAAAAACATGACGCTGCAGCAAAGTTCAAAAGTTCTCAGTCCACCACCAGTCCTTTCCTTTTCGCGAAGTCCAGCGCCTCCTCAGGCGACTGGAATAAAAGTGCTGCTCCTCGTACGTGACCCAGAGACGGGCCGGATACAACAGTCCGAACTTCACCTTTTTCTTAAAAAGGATCGACCTAATCTGGTTGAAGCCTGCTCTTCTCCTGGCCACCCTCCACACTCAGGTCTGGTGGACCGCAGGATACTGTTGTCCCACTTACAGCTCCGTGTCTGCTTGGCCCACTGTAGAATGCGCTCCTTATCCAAGTACCTGTGGAATCTCACCACCATTGCCCTGGGAGGGGGGGGGGGGGCTCCTGTTTGCGGCTTCCTCGCGAGTGCTCTGTGAGCCCTGTCCACCTCCAAGGGTCGGGAGAATGCCCCCTCCCCCAGCAGCTTCTCAGACATGTCCGCGATGTCTGCCCCCAGCGTCCGCTCCTTCGGACCCCTCCGGGAGCCCAACGATTCTCAAGTTCTGCCGGGGTGACCTGTTCTCTAGGTCCTCCACCTTCTCCAGGAGCTTCTTCTGCTGGTCTCTCAGCCCCACCTCCAACCCCACCGCAGTCTGATGTTCCTCCTGCTCAGCCAGCGCCTCCTCCACCTTCTGGATCGCCCGATCCTGGGCGTCCAATCTAAGCTCCAGCCGCTCAATCGACTCTTTTATCGGGTCCAAAGCAGTCCCGTTTCTGTTTTCCTGAATAACTTGCATCAGCTGCTCCGTTGACCGCTGGGTCGACAAGCCAGAGGCCCGGTCCTCCGCCATGCTGTCTCCTGCTGCAGCTTCAGCCCGAGCCTTCTCTGTCTTCCTGTTCTGCCTTTACGAGCACTTCTAGTCCTTCTCTCCATGCACCGATGTGGGAATTCAGTACACAATTGCCTCTGTCTGTCACCAGTTTTACAATTCAAGTCGGTAGAAAATTGGGGGAAAGGTCCAAAAGTCCGACCCGAGCGGGAGCCACCAAATGTGCGACTTCTCTACACAGCCGCCACCAGATGTCTGTGCCTGCTCTATTTTAAAGCAAAACGTTCTCCTCCCGTCTCCATCGCCAATCACCCTAAAATCTCCGCCCTCTTGTTCTCAATCCTTCCACCATCGGGAACAGTCTCTCCGTTCAGCCCCCTCGTGAGTTTGAACATCTCGATCCGATCTCCTCTCCGCCTCCTCCTCTCCAGGGGAAACATTCCCAACCCTCTCCAATCCCTCCTCATCGCTGACGTTTCTCATCCCTGGAGTTATTCCCGTTTCCGCACTCTCTCCAATGCCTCATGCCAGTTCATAGAATTTACAGTGCAGAAGGAGGCCATTCGGCCCATCGAGTCCTGCACCGGCTCTTGGAAAGAGCACCCTACCCAAGCCCACACCTCCGCCCTATCCCCGTAACCCAGCAGCCCCACCTCACCTTTTTGGACACTAAGGGCAATTTATCATGGCCAATCCACCCAACCTGCACATCTTTGGACTGTGGGAGGAAACTGGAGCACCCGGAGGAAACCCACGCACACACGGGGAGAAGGTGCAGACTCCGCACAGACAGTGACCCGAGCCGGGAATCGAACCTGGGTCCCCTGGAGCTGTGCTAACCACTGTGCTACCGTGCTGCCCTTGGCTGAACTAGTTGTTTTTTTTTTCAAATTCCTTGTGCAAGTTTGTTGCCACTTCTTTACCTTTGTGCTCTCTGCTTCCATTTAGAAAGTGCAGGTTGCTGAAGACTTTATTAAGTGGCAGTGGGACTGGGTAGCACAGTGGTCAGCACTGTTGCTTCACAGCTCCAGGGTCCCCGGGTTCGATTCCCGGCTTGGGTCACTGTCTGTGCGGAGTCTGCACGTTCTCTCCCGTGTCTGCGTGGGTTTCCTCGGGTGCTCCGGTTTCCTCCCACAAGTCCCGAAGGACGTGCTTGTTGGGTGAATTGGACATTCTGAATTCTCCCTCTGTGTACCCGAACAGGGCGGCGGAGTGTGGAGACTAGGGGCTTTTCACAGCCACTTCATTGCAGTGTTAGTGTAAGCCCACTTGTGACACAAATAAAGATTATATTGTAACTGGTTCGCAAGGAGGGCCTGACTGAGCTGCTCCCAACTCCACGGAATGCTGATCCCTTCCTTCGCAGCAGCCCCCCCCCCCCCCCCCCCCCCCCCCCCCCCAACGGATGTGCGAACTGCACAAAAAAAAAACCTTGATAATATACGTTGGAACTAGTGAAACATAATGATTTGATCGCCTATTATTCTGTGCGTTCTCTTTCCCAGAAAGTCGAGGACTGGAGTAATAATCCAGAGCGCCAAGGATCCTGGGTTCGAACCCCCTAGACTGCAGACCGTGAAATTGAATTCCATAAATATCTGGAATTCCGGGTTTGATCCCGCCCCGGGTCACTGTCCGTGTGGAGTTTGCACATTCTCCCCGTGTTTGTGTGGGTTTCACCCCCCACAACCCAAAGATGTGCAGAGTAGGTGGACTGGCCGCGCTAAATTGCCCCTTAATTGGGAAAAACATAATTGGGTACTATTAAAGAAAATTATCTGGAATTAAAAGTCCTACCGAAGGCATGAAACCCATTGTTAATTCCCGTAAAAACACGTCTCGTTCACTAATGTCCCTTTCGAGAAGGAAATCTGCCTTCCTTATCCGGTCTGGGCCTACAAATCAGGCTTTTCTAATCTGTAAACTCTCATTTACAGATCATGGGGACGGGGTTGGGGGCTGGTGATATTCGTAAGCGCTCTGCTCAGGCAGGCTGGTGTCCCCTGTATTTTCCAGATGTTGGGCCACACTCTCAAGGCGAAGCACGCCGCGGTTGAACAGCTGGAAACACTCTGCAAAAGCCTGAAGGGGGCCTGCTGCCAGCTGGAAGAAGGGAGAGCGAGCGCCCTGAAGGAGAAGAACAGCATTATCGTCCAGCTGCAAGAAACTCTGCAAAATCGTGCCAAGATGTGGAGGTACACTGAGGGAAGAGGGGGAGGAGGGGGGGGGGGGGGGGGCGTAGAGTTCAAACCCCACCATGCTTGTTAGAGTTTAAATGTTTATACTTGACGCATCTGAAAACGAGCTAGTGTCAATTGGGAGACAAACCCAACCGGCTCGTTCCTGTTCCTTTTGCAGAAGGGATTCTGCAATTTCTACACGAGAGTCCAATCCTCAGCAACTTGCGATCCAGGTCACCCAGCTGAGTGTAGTCGAGAGCCGCAGGGATCGGTGCCTGGGCCCACAGATAGGCCCAATCCAGTATCGACGATTTGGATGCCAGGATTGATAGATATTTCCAAGTTTGCGGCCGAGACAGATCGAGGTGGAATGTGAGTTGTGAGGAGGATACAAAGACGCTTCAAGAGGGATTTGGAGAGGCAAAGCGTAGGGCGGGTGGGGGGGAGCTGACTGGTGGTGATTTAACCTGAGGGTCACCACACCTCAGGTGAGGGCCGAGGTCGAGAATAGTCAATATCGGAATGAAACTTGCCCGCCCAATGGCACCGTCTCTTACCAAGCTAGCTCAGTGGGCGCATGCCCTGCCCACCGTGTCACAGACACTGGAAAGTGGCTAATGTAACACCGCTGTTTAAGAAGGGAAGGAGGCAAAAAGACGGGAAAATATAGCCTGACTTCGGTCATTGGTAAGATTTTAGAGTCTGTTATTAACGATGAGATTGCGATGTACTTGGAAGTGCATGGTAAAATAGGACTGAGTCAGCACGGCTTCGTCAAGGGGAGGTCGTGTCTGACAAATCTGTTAGAGTTCTTTGAGGAGGTAACAAGGAAGTGAGACAAAGGAGAACCAGTGGACGTGATTTATTTAGATTTCCAGAAGGCCTTTGACAAGATGCCACATAGGAGACTGTTAAATAAGTTAAGAGCCCATGGTGTTCAGGGTAAGATCCTGGCATGGATCGAGGATTGGCAGACTGGCAGAAGGCAGAGAGTGGGGATAAAGGGGTCTTTTTCAGGATGGCAGCCGGTGACTAGTGGTGTGTCTCGGGTCGGTGCTGGGACCACAACTTTTCACAATATACATTAATGATCTGGAAGAAGGAACTGAAGGCTCTGTTGCTAAGTTTGCAGATGATACAAAGATCTGTAGAGGGGCAGGTAGTATTGAGGAAGCAAGGGGGCTGCAGAAGGATTTGGACAAGCTAGGAGAGTGGGCAATGAAGTGGCAGATGGAATACAATGTGGAAAAGTGTGAGGTTATGCACTTTGGAAGGAGGAATCTCGGCATAGACTATTTTCTAATGAGGAGGTGCTTCGGAAATCAGAAGCACAAAGGGACTTGGGAGTCCTTGTTCACGATTCTCTTAAGGTTAACCTGCAGGTTCAGTCAGCAGTTAGGAAGGCAAATGCAATGTTAGCATCATGTCGAGAGGGCTAGAATACAAGACCAGGGATGTACTTCTGAGGCTGCACAAGGCTCTGGTCAGACCCCATTTGGAGTATGTGAGCAGTTTTGGCCCCGTATCTAAGGAAGGATGTGCTGGCCTTGGAAAGGTCCAGAGCAGGGTCAAAGAATGATCCCTGGAATGAAGAGCTTGTCGTATGAGGAACGGTTGAGGGACTCTGGGTCTGTACTCGCTGGAGTTTAGAAGGATGAGGGGGGATCTTATTGAAACTTACAGGATACTGCGAGGGCTGGATAGAGTGGACGCTGGAGAGGATGTTCCACTTGTGGGAGAAACTAGAAGCAGAGGGACACCATCTCAGACTAAAGGGACGATCCTTTAAAACAGCGATGAGGAGGAATTTCTTCAGCCAGAGGGTGGTGAATCTGTGGAACTCTTTGCCGCAGAAGGCTGTGGAGGCCAAATCACTGAGTGTCTTTAAGACAGAGATAGATAGGTTCTTGATTAATAAGGGGGTCGGGGGTTATGGGGAGAAGGCAGGGGAATGGGGATGAGAAAATATCAGCCATGATTGAATGGCGGAGCGGACTCGATGGGCCGAGTGGCCTAATTCTGCTCCTATGTCTTATGGCCTCATGAATATAATCCTAACCGATTTTAGTCTCCTCGAGTGACAGTCCCGCCATCCCAGGAATCAGCCGGGTAAACCTTCGCTGCTCTCCCTCCATAGCAAGAACATCCTGCCTCCGATAAGGACACCAGAACTGCCCACAATACTCCAAGTGTGGCCTCACCAAGGCCCGATACAATTGCAGTGAAACATCTCTATTCCAGTGCAGCACGATGGCACAGTGGTTAGCACTGCTGCCTCACGGCGCCGAGGTCCCAGGTTCGAATCCCGGCTCTGGGTCCCTGTCCGTGTGGAGTTTGCACATTCTCCCCGTGTCTGCGTGGGTTTCGCCCCCACAACCCAAAGATGCGCAGGGTAGGTGGATTGGCCGCACTAAATTGCCCCTTAATTGGAAAAAAATGAATGGAGTACTCTAAATTTTTTTTTTAAACATCTCTATTCCTATACTCAAATCCTCACGTTATGAAGGCTAATATGCCATTTGCCCTCTTTACCGCCTGCTGTACATGCGCGCTTACTTTTAGCGGCTGATGAACGAGGACACCAAGGTCTTGCTGAGTATCCGCCTCTCAATTTACACCCATTCGAATAATAATCTGCCGCCTTATATTTGCTGCCGAAGTGGATAACCTCGCATTTATTCAGGCACTCGGTGGACACCCAGTGAGGGCCTGTCCGGGTGCTCACTGTGCTGAGTGTTCACTGGTTGGCCTGCATCTGCCTGACTAACCGCGCGCTGCTGCCTCTCCTCTCTCCACCTGTACAGGCCCTCACCGACTCCGTACTCAGCCATGGCCTCAGCAATGGCTCCGACAGGTCCGCGCTCCTCTGCCTGCGGCTGAAAGCCAAGGAGGAGCTTCTGTCCCGGACCCTCTCCGAGCGGGATCGGCAGTCTGCCGACCATGCCAAAGTCATCGAAGAGCTTCTGAAGAGCATTCAGGAGAAAGATCAGATGATCAAGGTACGGTACAGTTACGGTAATGGGGCCAAGCAGTACGGAGACCCATCGCTCCATTTCTCACAGGCTGACTAACTTCTCGCAGTCCCTGTTTTTAAAACAGTAATCCTTGAATACAGCATGGGGGTATCGCTGGCTAGGACTCCATTTGTTGCCCAACCCTAATTGCCCCTTGAGAGGGTGGTGGTGAGCTGCCTTCTTGAACTCTAAAAATGAAACTAAAAACAAGAGACGCAGGGCAGGGCTGAAAATAAAACTAAAAAAATGGACCCTCCCCTCCCCTGATTCCCATCACAGCCGGCCTAGCTATTAACCCCTTAATCACAAGTTTGTCAGACCGCCTAGTTTGGATACCTTAACCTAAGTAACATTGCTGCAACAGACACATAAAACAGTATAAAAATCTGTCCTGGTCCACCCACGTCGACGCTACCACCAAGAAAGCACAACAGCGCCTATACTTCCTCAGGAAACTAAGGAAATTCGGCATGTCCACATTGACCGTCACCAATTTTTACAGATGCACCATAGAAAGCATCCTATCGGGCTGCATCACAGCCTGGTATGGCAACTGCTCGGCCCAGGACCGCAAGAAACTTCAGAGAGTCGTGAACACCGCCCAGTCCATCACACGAACCTGCCTCCCATCCATTGACTCCATCTACACCTCCCGCTGCCTGGGGAAAGCGGTCAGTATAATCAAAGATCCCTCCCACCCGGCTTACTCACTCTTCCAACTTCTTCCATCGGGCAGGAGATACAGAAGTCTGAGAACACGCACGAACAGACTCAAAAACAGCTTCTTCCCCACTGTCACCAGACTCCTAAACGACCCTCTTGTGGACTGACCTCATTAACACTACACCCTGTATGCTTCATCCGATGCCGGTGCTTATGTAGTTACATTGTATATGTTGTGTTGCCCTATTATGTATTTTCTTTTTATTTTCTTTTATTCCCATGTACTTAATGATCTGTTGAGCTGCTCGCAGAAAAATACTTTTCACTGTACCTCGGTACACGTGACAATAAACAAATCCAATCCAATATATATTAGAACTTTAGCAGGTCAGTTCATAAACTTCAAGGGCAGCACGGTGGCGCAGTGGTTAGCACTGCTGCCTGACGGCACCGAGGTCCCAGGTTTGATCCTGGCCCTGGGTCACTGTCCGTGTGGGGTTTGCACATTCTCCCCGTGTCTGCGTGGGTCTCGCCCCCACAACCCAAAGATGTGCAGGTTAGGTGGATTGGCCACGCTAAATTGCCCCTCCATTGGAAAAAATTAATTTGGGTAATCTAAAATTTGTTTTTTGAACAAATTTATAAACTTCAACTAAATCAAAAATCAATCTTCTCTTCTAAAGTTTGTATTCGGAGAATTCTTAAATTCTCCCCCTGGGATATTTCCCTCATGTCTTCCATTCTGCGGGTAACACGTCTTTGAACTGAGCTGTACATGTCTCTGAAAGAGTGGATTCCAAACCCTGGGTGTACACTCCAGATGTGAGCGTGCCAGCTGTTTCTGGAGTTTAAGATAATCACCAACGTCCCCTCAAAGGAGGCATTCGGCGCTTGCAAAACATGTTCGGCCTGCCTTACTACCCAAGCAACATGATTGGGGATCTTCAAATGACTTGGAACATTCTCGGCCCAAATCCTTTTCAACTGTTGTTTTCCTGAACTTCCAAATAAACTTGATCGACGTAGTTCAGAACTGTACTCTTCCCAAGCGACGGCGTTTCCGACGACGTCAACACTTAGCGTTGGGATCACAGAATCCCGCCCCGCGGACGGGATTCTCCGGCTCCCCGACAGCGGGAGGCGGCATGCTGATCCCTGCCGGTGGGATTCCCTGCCCCTGCCGATGGGGAATTCTCACAGCAGCCGCGAGCTGCCGTGGGGGTGGGACGGGTGTGTGCTGTCCGCGGGAACAGAGACTCCCAGCGACCGGCTGGAGAATTACGGCCCAGAGGTGGTGGATTTTGATGATTACTTACTAACATGCACAAGATCCGGCCATGAACGCTTTGATCCCCCGATTAATGTTTGCATTTCATCTTCTTTGCAGATAACGTGTTCGATGACCACATTGTAAATTGTTAAAAAAGTTTATTTTGCTTGTTCGAAACCCAGGGAATATCGTGGCTCCCTTTGCTGAGCAGGTTCTTGAATCGCAAACGTTGTCCACATTGAACAGGACGTGATTGGCCCCTGACCCTGGATCCATGCCCCAGGATCTAGCCAACTCAGTGTAGTGGTATTGTCGCTGGGCCCATAATCCAGAGGCCCAGGCTAATTTTCTGAGTTCAAACCCCAGCACAGGTCCTGGTGGAATTTAAATTTGTTTAATAAAATCAGGAATGATAACATTGGCCGGTGATCGATTGTTGTGATCTATCTGCTTCCGGGAAGGAGATTTGCCGCGGCACGGTGGTCGGCACTGCCACCTCCCAGCTCCAGAGACCTGGGTCCTATTCCTACTTCGGGTGACTTGGGCAGAGCCTGCACGTCCTCCCCCTGTGTCTGCGTGGGTTTCCTCCGGGCGCTCCGGTTTCCTCCCACAGTCCCAAGATGTGCAGGTTAGGTGGATTGGCCACGATGAATGCAAGGGGTTCAGGGAATAGCGTGGGGGAGTAGGCCCAGGCAGGGTGCTCTTTCGGAGGGTCGGTGCGGATGCGATGCGCAGAATGGCTTCATGCACGGCAGGGACTCTGGGGATTCTTACCCAGTTTGGCCGACATGAGTCCGGATCCCGAACAATGTGGTTGCTTCTTTAAAATGCCCTCCTGGTATGATTTTCCAGTGATGCCTACACCCCACGGGCAAGACAGCAAAACCAAAATGGTCTACAATTGATTCATAAGCAACAAAAAAATCCCAACGGTGGATTTCATCACCTGTAACTATTCCACACGGGTTTACACATCTGTAATAATCATCGGCAAAGGTCTATCCTTCGAACAGTTGAGTCACAAGAGTAAAACTCCATGCAGAGTAGCCGCTCCCTCGGCAGCTCATCCAAGTCATTCCCCTTGAGGCTACGCTGTGTGTATTAACAGGGTCGAAGCGGGGGAAAAGGCTTTGGATTTTTATTCAGTCATGGGGTGTGGGCGACGCTGGACGGGCCCAGCATTTGTTGCTCATCCCTAATTGTCCTTGAATTGAGCGCCTCCGAGTCGAACACATTGCTCTGTGGGACCTGCAGTCACATGGAGGCCAGGCCAGGTAAGGGCGGCAGATTTCCTTCCCGAAAGGACATCAGTGAACCAGGTAAGGTTTTACGTCAACCGGTGATCTGTATCTGGAGACGAGCTTGATTTTCCAGCTCTATTGATTCAATTTAAATTCCACCAACTCCCGTGGCGAGATTCGAACCAGGGTCCCCAGAGCACGAGCCTAGGCCCCTGGTTTACTAGCCCAGTGGCATGACCACTACGCCACCGTTCCTCCTCCGAGACTGCATTGACGCGATGAGCTGAATGGCCTCTTTCTGTTTCCGCGACGCCGTTGCTGGTTTGATTTGGGGATCAGTTAACGCCACCGCCTCCCGTAACAATCTGTCGATGATTTTCCAGGGAATGTCCGCCAGTTACCTGGAAACGCTCGCGCTTCAAGGTCGGGAAGCTGGGGACCTCAAGCAGCAGCTCTCTGCCAGGGACAAGGAGTTGGAGGAATTGGCCAAGTTGGATACGACAGAGTCCCAGGATCGCTTCATCGAACTGGCTGCCCTGAGGACCCTCCTCGACGACAAGGATCAGCTGATTCTGGTGAACAACCTCCCAACATTTATTACCTGTCACATTCTCTCTGCCAACCAGTTTTCCATCCACCTCAATACATTTCCCCCAATCCCATGCGCTTTAATTGTGCACAAATAATCTCTTCTGCGGGACTTTGTCAAACGCCTTCTGAAAGTCTAAATACCCCACATCGACTGGCTCCCCCTTGTCGACTGCACTGGTTAACTCTTCAAAGAATTCCAACAGATTTGTCAAGCGTGATTTTCCCTTCATAAATCCATGCTGACTCTGACTGATCCTGCCACTGCTTTCTAAATGTTCCGCTATGAAGTCCTCACAGGTCGGCGCAACATCGAGGGCCGAAGGGCCTGTACTGTGCTGTAATGCTCTATGTTCTATAATGGATTCGAGCATTTTCCCCACTACCGATGTTAGGCTTACTGGTCTATAATTCCCTGCGTTCTCAGGCAGCACCTTCCAAACCCGCGACCGTCTAGAAGGACAAGAGCAGCAGATACCTACGATCCTTTCCAACAATGGGAACCCGTTCTCCTGATAGACTCGGTCCAGCCCCCTCGGCCTGTCCTATCACCTTCAATGGTTTATACACATTAACACCCAGGTCTCCTTTTCATTTTCATTTATGGGATGTGGAAGTCGCTGGCCAGGCCAGCATTTATTGCCCATCCCTAATTGCCTCTTGACAAGGTGGTGCTGAGCTGCCTTCTTGAAGCCGCTGCGGTCCCGGAGGTGTAGGTACACCCACCGTGCTGTAAGGGAGGGAGCTCCAGGATTTGGCAACACTGAAGGAACAGCCGATATATTTCCCAGTCAGGATGGGGAGTGACTTGGAGGGGAACCTCCAGGTGGGGGTGATCAGGAGGTGAGTTACTCTCCGCAGGATTCCCAGCCTCTGACCTGCTCCCGTAGCCACAGTATTTATACAGCTGGTTTAGTTCGGTATCTGGTCAATGGCTCCTTATAAATGTCTAGACCACCGTCTTGGGGGTTCCTGAATCTCTGACTGGTGGGATGGGGTGTGTGGGGAGGGGGTTTGCTGATGTTGGCAATACGCTCCTGTGGATAGGTTTTTGATCGACCCAAGGGTATCGAGGGTGACGGAGATGGGCAGAGAAAGTCGAGCGAAACCGGAGTCTGATCTGACTGAGACTGGCCGACTGCGGCTCCTAATTGTCCAGTTAGTGAGGTGGAGCCGATTGAATGGGAGAGATTTGGATGGGAAAGATTCAGACAATGACTTGACTCTTTGGACCATCGACCCCCCCCCCCCCCCCCGACAATCAAACCCGGGTCCCTGGCACTGTGATGCAGCAGTGCTAATCACTGTGCCACCCTGATGCACACTGCTCATCCATCTCCCTCTTTTACACAAATTGGTGGCTTGTTGGTATTGACTGAAGTTGCTCTTGTGTGTGTCACTTAGCCTTGGCGTTTTAGAGAATGGATCTTTTTTTTAAATTTCTCTCTCTCTCTCTCCCACAAGAACTTACTGGAAGATGGAAAAGAGAGGGATTGTGTCCTCTCCTGTCTTCAGGAGCAGTTGCGTGACTGTGCGTTGCTGAAGGTTAGCATGAAGCAGACGCTATGAGGTTAAAGGTGAGCTGAGATGGTTTGCTCAGTTAACACTGCCCCCTCTCTGCCCCCTGCACCGAGGGTCAGAGAGCTCCACCTTGTGAAAGAAAAAGGAGTCTCAATAAGGTGACCTCTGGCTTTGTATGAGCGGGTAAGACCCCGCGAGTAATAAAAGGGGATGCGGGAGCGGAGCCGTGGGGAGGGCGGGCTGGCGCTGCCGAACTTTAGTAATTATTGTTGGGCGGCGAATAAAGCCATGATTAGGTGGTGGGATTAATGTGGGAGCGAGTAGAGGCGGCATCATGTAAGGGCACCGGGTTTGGGGGCATTGGTAACGGTGCCGTTCCCGACAACACACCATGGTGGCGGGTCTGGGGGCAATGGAGGAAACGTGGGAGTGGAGGGAGTATCGGTCTGGTCTGCAATCTGCAATAATCCCCGGTTTGCCCCGGGGAGGCTGGATGGAGGGTTCCGGAGATGGCGGAGAGCGGGGAGCGAGAGGATGGGAGATCTGTATATGGAGGGGAGCATTCCCAGCCTGAGGGTGTTGGAGGAGAAATTTGAATTGACGGGAGGGAATTCTGCAGGCGCGGGACTTCCTATGCAGGCAGGTCTCAACCTTCCCGCTCCTACCGCCGAGGGGGATTCAGGACAGGGTAGTTTCCAGAGTGTGGGTGAGGGAAGGGAGGGTTTCTGACATTTACAAGGAACTCATGGGGTCAGAGGACACGCAGACTGAGGAGCTGAACCCCAAGTGGGAAGAGGAGTCGGGAGGAGAGATAGAGGATGGTCTCTGGGCGGATGCGTTGAGTAGAGTCAACGCGTCCACAACATGTGCCAGGCTCAGCCTGATACAGTTCAAGGTCGTTCACCGGGCTCACTGACAGTGGCCCGGATGAGCAGGTTCTTTGGGGTAGAAACAGGTGTGCGGGGGGGTGGGGGGGCCAGCGAGTCCACATGTTCTGGACATGTCCAAAACTTAGGGGATTTTGGCAGGGGTTTGCGGATGTCATGTCCACTGTGTTAAAAACAAGGGTGGCGCTGAGTCCGGAGGTGGCGATTTTCGGGGTGTCGGAAGACCCGGGAATCCAGGAGGAGAAAGAGGCAGACGTTCTGGCCTTTTCTTCCCTGGTAGCCCGGAGATGGATACTATTAGCTTGGAGGGACTCAAAGCCCCCGAGTCGGAGACCCGGCTATCGGACACGGCTAGCTTTCTCGGTCTGGAGAAAATCAAGTTCGCCTTGAGAGGGTCACTGTTAGGGTTCGCCCGGAGGTGGCAACCGTTTGTCGACTTCTTTGCAGGAAATTAATCGTCAGCAGAAGGGGGGCGGGTGGGGGGGGTGGTTAGCTTAGCTTAGAGTAGGGGGTTAATAAAGGTGGGACCTGTGAAGGAGGAAGGCGGATTTTGCACTCTGTTTAGATTTGTATGTACATTGTTTCTTCTGTTGTGATAAAACCATTAATACCTCAATAAAATGTTTATATTAAAAAAAAAGGAGTACTTTAGGCCCATCGAGTTTCGGCCATCAAGCACCTATCCTACTCTCATCTCCAACACTTTACCCAAAGCCTGAACCAGGTTAACTTCTTCAAGAAAAGCTGACTTGTTGTTTCCTGATTAGAGTTTCTCTGTGGCATAATAATGACAGTATCCTCGCCAATCCCTCCACAGTCGGCATCGTCGAATATTCCCTGTCCACCTCCACTATCTCACCCCTAGGCAGTCATGTTCCTCCCTCCTTTCCCTATCCGCATGGGCCGTAAACAAAATAATATCCCCCCGGGACCACTGCCTTCAGTGCTTCCCAAATAATGCCCGCCGATACCTCCCCATTCTGATTCAACTCCACAAACTTCTTAATCGCCGCCCGCACCTTATCACAAAAACCTCCATCCGCCAACAACCCCGAGTCAAACCTCCACCCCGGCCTCTGCTCTCGCCCCGAATCTCCAGCCAGTGGGTGCGTGGTCCGAGATAACTATTGTCACGGGAATGTCACTTTAAGAAATGTTTGTCTGCTCCAGTGGCTGCAGTGGTGTCAGAGCGTGGGTGGAGATGAGCTCTGGCTCTGCTTTTTAGTTTCGCTTGGAGGAAAGGCTTGGGTGTGTCTTTGTTTTTTTTTTGGTTTTGTTTCAGTGTTGGAGCTGAAGCCAGCCAGAGAAGGTGTAGTGGATTGGATTGGATTTGTTTATTGTCACGTGTACCGAGGTACAGTGAAAAGTATTTTTCTGCGAGCAGCTCAACAGATCATGAAGTACATGAAAAGAAAAGAAAAGAAAATACATAATAGGGCAACACAACATATACAATGTAACTACATAACACCGGCATCGGATGAAGCATACAGGGTGTAGTGTTAATGTGGTCAGTCCATAAGAGGGTCATTTAGGAGTCTGGTGACAGTGGGGAAGAAGCTGTTTTTGAGTCTGTTTGTGCGTGTTCTCAGACTTCTGTATCTCCTGCCCGATGGAAGAAGTTGGAAGAGTGAGCTAGCCGGGTGGGAGGGGTCTTTGATTATACTGCCCGCTTTCCCCAGGCAGCGGGAGGTGTAGATGGAGCCAATGGATGGGAGGCAGGTTCGTGTGATGGACTGGGCGGTGTTCACGACTCTCTGAAGTTTCTTGCGGTCCTGGGCC